>NW_027189134.1:4498291-4529859 GCF_040958095.1 Procambarus clarkii
AAAAATCATCGAATTTAGCAATATTTTGACGTTTATCATCCCCTTTTCCTTTATTTGATTTAAACAAAATATCATCGAATTAGGCAATATTTTGCGGTTTTTCCACGTTTTTGTGAATTTTCAGTCTATAGGTATTAATTCATTATATATACGATAAATATGATGCAAACACATAATTGATTAGATAATAACCGTAAATACTTCATTTTCAATCAACTATTTGTGTCTCGTTAAAATACTGAGTAAGATATTGAAAAGGGGAGAAGTTCTGTTTTTATTGCATATATCGACGTTTCAGCCGGATTAGAGCGGTTTTACGTGTACATCTTCCCTCGGTAATATAAACGGAAAATCAGGAACATTTTAGTTAATTGTAATGAAAACACATTGATTTTTATCATTTGTATTGGAAACAACATTGTCATATGTCTTTTCTTAGATCTAAATAATACGAAACCTCGCTCTATGATTTGAAGTTAAAATCCTCAAATATGGTTATATATTGACTTTTTTCACGTTTTTCATGTAGTTTGATATTACGTAAATATATTCATTTCTACCAATATTTCGATACTATTTCATGTAGTATCACGATATGTGATTTGGCCTTCAAATCTCAGAATTTCGCATAACATTGCATTTTAAGCAAGTTTTCTTGCATTTTGTTTCGTACGAAAAATCATCGAATTTAGCAATATTTTGACGTTTATCATCCCCTTTTCCTTATGTGACTTAAACAAAATATCATCGAATTAGGGAATATTTTGCCGTTTTCCACGTTTTTGTGAATTTTCAGTATATGGGTATTAATTCATATATATACGATAAAAATTATGCAAACACATAATTGATTAGATAATAACCTTAAATACTTCATTTTCAATCATCTATTTGTTTCTCGTTAAAATACTGAGTAAGATATTGTAAAGGGGAGAAGTTCGGTTTTTATTGCATATATCGACGTTTCAGCCCGATTAGAGCGGTTTTACGTGTACATCTTCCCTCGGTAATATAAACGGAAAATCAGGAACATTTTAGTTAATTGTAATGAAAACACATTGATTTTTATCATTTGTATTGGAAACAACATTGTCATATGTCTTTTCTTGGATCTAAATAATACGAAACCTCGCTCTATGATTTGAATTTAAAATCCTCAAATATGGATTAAATGGTGACTTTTTTCACGTTTTTCATGTAGTTTGATACTACGTAAATATATTGATTTTTACCAATATTTCGATTCTATTTCATGTAGTATCACGATATGTGATTTGGCCTTCAAATCTCAGAATTTCGCATAATATTGCATTTTAAGCAAGTTTTCTTGCATTTTATTTCGTACGAAAAATCATCGAATTTAGCAATATTTTGACGTTTATCATCCCCTTTTCCTTTATTTGATTTAAACAAAATATCATCGAATTACGCAATATTTTGCCGTTTTTCCACGTTTTTGTGAATTTTCAGTCTATAGTTATTAATTCATTATATATACGATAAAAATGATGCAAACACATAATTGATTAGATAATAACCTTAAATACTTCATTTTCAATCAACTATTTGTTTCTCGTTAAAATACTGAGTAAGATATTGAAAAGGGGAGAAGTTCTGTTTTTATTGCATATATCGACGTTTCAGCCGGATTAGAGCGGTTTTACGTGTACATCTTCCCTCGGTAATGTAAACGGAAAATCAGGAACATTTTAGTTAATTGTAATGAAAACACATTGATTTTTATCATTTGTATTGGAAACAACATGTCATATGTCTTTTCTTAGATCTAAATAATACGAAACCTCGCTCTATGATTTGAAGTTAAAATCCTCAAATATGGTTAAATGGTGACTTTTTTCACGTTTTTCATGTAGTTTGATACTACGTAAATATATTGATTTTTACCAATATTTCGATTCTATTTCATGTAGTATCACGATATGTGATTTGGCCTTCAAATCTCAGGATTTCGCATAATATTGCATTTTAAGCAAGTTTTCTTGCATTTTATTTCGTACGAAAAATCATCGAATTTAGCAATATTTTGACGTTTATCATCCCCTTTTCCTTTATTTGATTTAAACAAAATATCATCGAATTACGCAATATTTTGCCGTTTTTCCACGTTTTTGTGAATTTTCAGTCTATAGGTATTAATTCATTATATATACGATAAAAATGATGCAAACACATAATTGATTAGATAATAACCTTAAATACTTCATTTTCAATCAACTATTTGTTTCTCGTTAAAATACTGAGTAAGATATTGAAAAGGGGAGAAGTTCTGTTTTTATTGCATATATCGACGTTTCAGCCGGATTAGAGCGGTTTTACGTGTACATCTTCCCTCGGTAATATAAACAGAAAATCAGGAACATTTTAGTTAATTGTAATGAAAACACATTGATTTTTATCATTTGTATTGGAAACAACATTGTCATATGTCTTTTCTTGGATCTAAATAATACGAAACCTCGCTCTATGATTTGAAGTTAAAATCCTCAAATATGGTTATATATTGACTTTTTTCACGTTTTTCATGTAGTTTGATATTACGTAAATATATTCATTTTTACCAATATTTCGATACTATTTCATGTAGTAACACGATATGTGATTTGGCCTTCAAATCTCAGAATTTCGCATAATATTGCATTTTAAGCAAGTTTTCTTGCATTTTGTTTCGTACGAAAAATCATCGAATTTAGCAATATTTTGACGTTTATCATCCCCTTTTCCTTTATGTGACTTAAACAAAATATCATCGAATTAGGCAATATTTTGCCGTTTTCCACGTTTTTGTGAATTTTCAGTATATGGGTATTAATTCATATATATACGATAAAAATTATGCAAACACATAATTGATTAGATAATAACCTTAAATACTTCATTTTCAATCATCTATTTGTTTCTCGTATAATACTGAATAAGATATTGTAAAGGGGAGAAGTTCGGTTTTTATTGCATATATCGACGTTTCAGCCCGATTAGAGCGGTTTTACGTGTACATCTTCCCTCGGTAATATAAACAGAAAATCAGGAACATTTTAGTTAATTGTAATGAAAACACATTGATTTTTATCATTTGTATTGGAAACAACATTGTCATATGTCTTTTCTTGGATCTAAATAATACGAAACCTCGCTCTATGATTTGAAGTTAAAATCCTCAAATAAGGTTATATTTTGACTTTTTTCACGTTTTTCATGTAGTTTGATATTACGTAAATATATTAATTTTTACCAATATTTCGATACTATTTCATGTAGTATCACCATATGTGATTTGGCCTTCAAATCTCAGAATTTCGCATAATATTGCATTTTAAGCTAGTTTTCTTGCCTTTTGTTTCGTACGAAAAATCATCGAATTTAGCAATATTTTGACGTTTATCATCCCCTTTTCCTTTATGTGACTTAAACAAAATATCATCGAATTAGGCAATATTTTGCCGTTTTCCACGTTTTTGTGAATTTTCAGTATATGGGTATTAATTCATATATATACGATAAAAATTATGCAAACACATAATTGATCAGATAATAACCTTAAATACTTCATTTTCAATCATCTATTTGTTTCTCGTTAAAATACTGAGTAAGATATTGTAAAGGGGAGAAGTTCGGTTTTTATTGCATATATCGACGTTTCAGCCCGATTAGAGCGGTTTTACGTGTACGTCTTCCCTCGGTAATATAAACGGAAAATCAGGAACATTTTAGTTAATTGTAATGAAAACACATTGATTTTTATCATTTGTATTGGAAACAACATTGTCATATGTCTTTTCTTGGATCTAAATAATACGAAACCTCGCTCTATGATTTGAAGTTAAAATCCTCAAATATGGTTAAATGGTGACTTTTTTCACGTTTTTCATGTAGTTTGATACTACGTAAATATATTCATTTTTACCAATATTTCGATTCTATTTCATGTAGTATCACGATATGTGATTTGGCCTTCAAATCTCAGAATTTCGCATAATATTGCATTTTAAGCAAGTTTTCTTGCATTTTATTTCGTACGAAAAATCATCGAATTTAGCAATATTTTGACGTTTATCATCCCCTTTTCCTTTATTTGATTTAAACAAAATATCATCGAATTACGCAATATTTTGCCGTTTTTCCACGTTTTTGTGAATTTTCAGTCTTTAGGTATTAATTCATTATATATACGATAAAAATGATGCAAACACATAATTGATTAGATAATAACCTTAAATACTTCATTTTCAATGAACTATTTGTTTCTCGTTAAAATACTGAGTTAGATATTGAAAAGGGGAGAAGTTCTGTTTTTATTGCATATATCGACGTTTCAGCCGGATTAGAGTGGTTTTACGTGTACATCTTCCCTCGGTAATATAAACAGAAAATCAGGAACATTTTAGTTAATTGTAATGAAAACACATTGATTTTTATCATTTGTATTGGAAACAACATTGTCATATGTCTTTTCTTGGATCTAAATAATACGAAACCTCGCTCTATGATTTGAAGTTAAAATCCTCAAATATGGTTAAATGGTGACTTTTTTCACGTTTTTCATGTAGTTTGATACTACGTAAATATATTCATTTTTACCAATATTTCGATTCTATTTCATGTAGTATCACGATATGTGATTTGGCCTTCAAATCTCAGAATTTCGCATAATATTGCTTTTTAAGCAAGTTTTCTTGCATTTTGTTTCGTACGAAAAATCATCGAATTTAGCAATATTTTGACGTTTATCATCCCCTTTTCCTTTATTTGATTTAAACAAAATATCATCGAATTACGCAATATTTTGCCGTTTTTCCACGTTTTTGTGAATTTTCAGTCTATAGGTATTAATTCATTATATATACGATAAAAATGATGCAAACACATAATTGATTAGATAATAACCTTAAATACTTCATTTTCAATCAACTATTTGTTTCTCGTTAAAATACTGAGTAAGATATTGAAAAGGGGAGAAGTTCTGTTTTTATTGCATATATCGACGTTTCAGCCGGATTAGAGCGGTTTTACGTGTACATCTTCCCTCGGTAATATAAACAGAAAATCAGGAACATTTTAGTTAATTGTAATGAAAACACATTGATTTTTATCATTTGTATTGGAAACAACATTGTCATATGTCTTTTCTTGGATCTAAATAATACGAAACCTCGCTCTATGATTTGAAGTTAAAATCCTCAAATATGGTTATATATTGACTTTTTTCACGTTTTTCATGTAGTTTGATATTACGTAAATATATTCATTTTTACCAATATTTCGATACTATTTCATGTAGTAACACGATATGTGATTTGGCCTTCAAATCTCAGAATTTCGCATAATATTGCATTTTAAGCAAGTTTTCTTGCATTTTGTTTCGTACGAACAATCATCGAATTAAGCAATATTTTGACGTTTATCATCCCCTTTTCCTTTATGTGACTTAAACAAAATATCATCGAATTAGGCAATATTTTGCCGTTTTCCACGTTTTTGTGAATTTTCAGTATATGGGTATTAATTCATATATATACGATAAAAATTATGCAAACACATAATTGATTAGATAATAACCTTAAATACTTCATTTTCAATCATCTATTTGTTTCTCGTATAATACTGAATAAGATATTGTAAAGGGGAGAAGTTCGGTTTTTATTGCATATATCGACGTTTCAGCCCGATTAGAGCGGTTTTACGTGTACATCTTCCCTCGGTAATATAAACAGAAAATCAGGAACATTTTAGTTAATTGTAATGAAAACACATTGATTTTTATCATTTGTATTGGAAACAACATTGTCATATGTCTTTTCTTGGATCTAAATAATACGAAACCTCGCTCTATGATTTGAAGTTAAAATCCTCAAATAAGGTTATATTTTGACTTTTTTCACGTTTTTCATGTAGTTTGATATTACGTAAATATATTAATTTTTACCAATATTTCGATACTATTTCATGTAGTATCACGATATGTGATTTGGCCTTCAAATCTCAGAATTTCGCATAATATTGCATTTTAAGCTAGTTTTCTTGCCTTTTGTTTCGTACGAAAAATCATCGAATTTAGCAATATTTTGACGTTTATCATCCCCTTTTCCTTTATGTGACTTAAACAAAATATCATCGAATTAGGCAATATTTTGCCGTTTTCCACGTTTTTGTGAATTTTCAGTATATGGGTATTAATTCATATATATACGATAAAAATTATGCAAACACATAATTGATCAGATAATAACCTTAAATACTTCATTTTCAATCATCTATTTGTTTCTCGTTAAAATACTGAGTAAGATATTGTAAAGGGGAGAAGTTCGATTTTTATTGCATATATCGACGTTTCAGCCCGATTAGAGCGGTTTTACGTGTACGTCTTCCCTCGGTAATATAAACGGAAAATCAGGAACATTTTAGTTAATTGTAATGAAAACACATTGATTTTTATCATTTGTATTGGAAACAACATTGTCATATGTCTTTTCTTGGATCTAAATAATACGAAACCTCGCTCTATGATTTGAAGTTAAAATCCTCAAATATGGTTAAATGGTGACTTTTTTCACGTTTTTCATGTAGTTTGATACTACGTAAATATATTCATTTTTACCAATATTTCGATTCTATTTCATGTAGTATCACGATATGTGATTTGGCCTTCAAATCTCAGAATTTCGCATAATATTGCTTTTTAAGCAAGTTTTCTTGCATTTTGTTTCGTACGAAAAATCATCGAATTTAGCAATATTTTGACGTTTATCATCCCCTTTTCCTTTATTTGATTTAAACAAAATATCATCGAATTACGCAATATTTTGCCGTTTTTCAACGTTTTTGTGAATTTTCAGTCTATAGGTATTAATTCATTATATATACGATAAAAATGATGCAAACACATAATTGATTAGATAATAACCTTAAATACTTCATTTTCAATCAACTATTTGTTTCTCGTTAAAATACTGAGTAAGATATTGAAAAGGGGAGAAGTTCTGTTTTTATTGCATATATCGACGTTTCAGCCGGATTAGAGCGGTTTTACGTGTACATCTTCCCTCGGTAATATAAACAGAAAATCAGGAACATTTTAGTTAATTGTAATGAAAACACATTGATTTTTATCATTTGAATTGGAAACAACATTGTCATATGTCTTTTCTTGGATCTAAATAATACGAAACCTCGCTCTATGATTTGAAGTTAAAATCCTCAAATATGGTTAAATGGTGACTTTTTTCACGTTTTTCATGTAGTTTGATACTACGTAAATATATTCATTTTTACCAATATTTCGATTCTATTTCATGTTGTATCACGATATGTGATTTGGCCTTCAAATCTCAGAATTTCGCATAATATTGCATTTTAAGCAAGTTTTCTTGCATTTTATTTCGTACGAAAAATCATCGAATTTAGCAATATTTTGAAGTTTATCATCCCCTTTTCCTTTATTTGATTTAAACAAAATATCATCGAATTACGCAATATTTTGCCGTTTTTCCACGTTTTTGTGAATTTTCAGTCTATAGGTATTAATTCATTATATATACGATAAAAATGATGCAAACACATAATTGATTAGATAATAACCTTAAATACTTCATTTTCAATCAACTATTTGTTTCTCGTTAAAATACTGAGTAAGATATTGAAAAGGGGAGAAGTTCTGTTTTTATTGCATATATCGACGTTTCAGCCGGATTAGAGCGGTTTTACGTGTACATCTTCCCTCGGTAATATAAACAGAAAATCAGGAACATTTTAGTTAATTGTAATGAAAACACATTGATTTTTATCATTTGTATTGGAAACAACATTGTCATATGTCTTTTCTTGGATCTAAATAATACGAAACCTCGCTCTATGATTTGAAGTTAAAATCCTCAAATATGGTTAAATGGTGACTTTTTTCACGTTTTTCATGTAGTTTGATACTACGTAAATATATTCATTTTTACCAATATTTCGATTCTATTTCATGTAGTATCACGATATGTGATTTGGCCTTCAAATCTCAGAATTTCGCATAATATTGCTTTTTAAGCAAGTTTTCTTGCATTTTGTTTCGTACGAAAAATCATCGAATTTAGCAATATTTTGACGTTTATCATCCCCTTTTCCTTTATGTGACTTAAACAAAATATCATCGAATTACGCAATATTTTGCCGTTTTTCAACGTTTTTGTGAATTTTCAGTCTATAGGTATTAATTCATTATATATACGATAAAAATGATGCAAACACATAATTGATTAGATAATAACCTTAAATACTTCATTTTCAATCAACTATTTGTTTCTCGTTAAAATACTGAGTAAGATATTGAAAAGGGGAGAAGTTCTGTTTTTATTGCATATATCGACGTTTCAGCCGGATTAGAGCGGTTTTACGTGTACATCTTCCCTCGGTAATATAAACAGAAAATCAGGAACATTTTAGTTAATTGTAATGAAAACACATTGATTTTTATCATTTGTATTGGAAACAACATTGTCATATGTCTTTTCTTGGATCTAAATAATACGAAACCTCGCTCTATGATTTGAAGTTAAAATCCTCAAATATGGTTAAATGGTGACTTTTTTCACGTTTTTCATGTAGTTTGATACTACGTAAATATATTCATTTTTACCAATATTTCGATTCTATTTCATGTAGTATCACGATATGTGATTTGGCCTTCAAATCTCAGAATTTCGCATAATATTGCTTTTTAAGCAAGTTTTCTTGCATTTTGTTTCGTACGAAAAATCATCGAATTTAGCAATATTTTGACGTTTATCATCCCCTTTTCCTTTATGTGACTTAAACAAAATATCATCGAATTACGCAATATTTTGCCGTTTTTCATCGTTTTTGTGAATTTTCAGTCTATAGGTATTAATTCATTATATATACGATAAAAATGATGCAAACACATAATTGATTAGATAATAACCTTAAATACTTCATTTTCAATCAACTATTTGTTTCTCGTTAAAATACTGAGTAAGATATTGAAAAGGGGAGAAGTTCTGTTTTTATTGCATATATCGACGTTTCAGCCGGATTAGAGCGGTTTTACGTGTACATCTTCCCTCGGTAATATAAACAGAAAATCAGGAACATTTTAGTTAATTGTAATGAAAACACATTGATTTTTATCATTTGTATTGGAAACAACATTGTCATATGTCTTTTCTTGGATCTAAATAATACGAAACCTCGCTCTATGATTTGAATTTAAAATCCTCAAATATGGTTAAATGGTGACTTTTTTCACGTTTTTCATGTAGTTTGATATTACGTAAATATATTCATTTTTACCAATATTTCGATACTATTTCATGTAGTATCACGATATGTGATTTGGCCTTCAAATCTCAGAATTTCGCATAATATTGCATTTTAAGCAAGTTTTCTTGCATTTTATTTCGTACGAAAAATCATCGAATTTAGCAATATTTTGACGTTTATCATCCTCTTTTCCTTTATTTGATTTAAACAAAATATCATCGAATTACGCAATATTTTGCCGTTTTTCCACGTTTTTGTGAATTTTCAGTCTATAGTTATTAATTCATTATATAATACGATAAAAATTATGCAAACACATAATTGATTAGATAATAACCTTAAATACTTCATTTTCAATCAACTATTTGTTTCTCGTTAAAATACTGAGTAAGATATTGAAAAGGGTAGAAGTTCTGTTTTTATTGCATATATCGACGTTTCAGCCGGATTAGAGCGGTTTTACGTGTACATCTTCCCTCGGTAATGTAAACGGAAAATCAGGAACATTTTAGTTAATTGTAATGAAAACACATTGATTTTTATCATTTGTATTGGCAACAACATTGTCATATGTCTTTTCTTAGATCTAAATAATACGAAACCTCGCTCTATGATTTGAAGTTAAAATCCTCAAATATGGTTATATATTGACTTTTTTCACGTTTTTCATGTAGTTTGATATTACGTAAATATATTCATTTTTACCAATATTTCGATACTATTTCATGTAGTATCACGATATGTGATTTGGCCTTCAAATCTCAGAATTTCGCATAATATTGCATTTTAAGCAAGTTTTCTTGCATTTTATTTCGTACGAAAAATCATCGAATTTAGCAATATTTTGACGTTTATCATCCCCTTTTCCTTTATTTGATTTAAACAAAATATCATCGAATTACGCAATATTTTGCCGTTTTTCCACGTTTTTGTGAATTTTCAGTCTATAGTTATTAATTCATTATATATACGATAAAAATGATGCAAACACATAATTGATTAGATAATAACCTTAAATACTTCATTTTCAATCAGCTATTTGTTTCTCGTTAAAATACTGAGTAAGATATTGAAAAGGGGAGAAGTTCTGTTTTTAGCATATATCGACGTTTCAGCCGGATTAGAGCGGTTTTACGTGTACATCTTCCCTCGGTAATGTAAAGGGAAAATCAGGAACATTTTAGTTAATTGTAATGAAAACACATTGATTTTTATCATTTGTATTGGAAACAACATTGTCATATGTCTTTTCTTAGATCTAAATAATACGAAACCTCGCTCTATGATTTGAAGTTAAAATCCTCAAATATGGTTATATATTGACTTTTTTCACGTTTTTCATGTAGTTTGATATTACGTAAATATATTCATTTTTACCAATATTTCGATACTATTTCATGTAGTATCACGATATGTGATTTGGCCTTCAAATCTCAGAATTTCGCATAATATTGCATTTTAAGCAAGTTTTCTTGCATTTTATTTCGTACGAAAAATCATCGAATTTAGCAATATTTAGACGATTATCATCCTCTTTTCCTTTATTTGATTCAAACAAAATATCATCGAATTACGCAATATTTTGCCGTTTTTCCACGTTTTTGTGAATTTTCAGTCTATAGTTATTAATTCATTATATAATACGATAAAAATGATGCAAACACATAATTGATTAGATAATAACCTTAAATACTTCATTTTCAATCAACTATTTGTTTCTCGTTAAAATACTGAGTAAGATATTGAAAAGGGTAGAAGTTCTGTTTTTATTGCATATATCGACGTTTCAGCCGGATTAGAGTGGTTTTACGTGTACATCTTCCCTCGGTAATGTAAACGGAAAATCAGGAACATTTTAGTTAATTGTAATGAAAACACATTGATTTTTATCATTTGTATTGGCAACAACATTGTCATATGTCTTTTCTTAGATCTAAATAATACGAAACCTCGCTCTATGATTTGAAGTTAAAATCCTCAAATATGGTTATATATTGACTTTTTTCACGTTTTTCATGTAGTTTGATATTACGTAAATATATTCATTTTTACCAATATTTCGATACTATTTCATGTAGTATCACGATATGTGATTTGGCCTTCAAATCTCAGAATTTCGCATAATATTGCATTTTAAGCAAGTTTTCTTGCATTTTGTTTCGTACGAAAAATCATCGAATTTAGCAATATTTTGACGTTTATCATCCCCTTTTCCTTTATGTGACTTAAACAAAATATCATCGAATTAGGCAATATTTTGCCGTTTTCCACGTTTTTGTGAATTTTCAGTATATGGGTATTAATTCATATATATACGATAAAAATTATGCAAACACATAATTGATTAGATAATAACCTTAAATACTTCATTTTCAATCATCTATTTGTTTCTCGTTAAAATACTGAGTAAGATATTGTAAAGGGGAGAAGTTCGGTTTTTATTGCATATATCGACGTTTCAGCCCGATTAGAGCGGTTTTACGTGTACATCTTCCCTCGGTAATATAAACGGAAAATCAGGAACATTTTAGTTAATTGTAATGAAAACACATTGATTTTTATCATTTGTATTGGAAACAACATTGTCATATGTCTTTTCTTGGATCTAAATAATACGAAACCTCGCTCTATGATTTGAATTTAAAATCCTCAAATATGGTTAAATGGTGACTTTTTTCACGTTTTTCATGTAGTTTGATACTACGTAAATATATTGATTTTTACCAATATTTCGATTCTATTTCATGTAGTATCACGATATGTGATTTGGCCTTCAAATCTCAGAATTTCGCATAATATTGCATTTTAAGCAAGTTTTCTTGCATTTTATTTCGTACGAAAAATCATCGAATTTAGCAATATTTTGACGTTTATCATCCCCTTTTCCTTTATTTGATTTAAACAAAATATCATCGAATTACGCAATATTTTGCCGTTTTTCCACGTTTTTGTGAATTTTCAGTCTATAGTTATTAATTCATTATATATACGATAAAAATGATGCAAACACATAATTGATTAGATAATAACCTTAAATACTTCATTTTCAATCAACTATTTGTTTCTCGTTAAAATACTGAGTAAGATATTGAAAAGGGGAGAAGTTCTGTTTTTATTGCATATATCGACGTTTCAGCCGGATTAGAGCGGTTTTACGTGTACATCTTCCCTCGGTAATGTAAACGGAAAATCAGGAACATTTTAGTTAATTGTAATGAAAACACATTGATTTTTATCATTTGTATTGGAAACAACATTGTCATATGTCTTTTCTTAGATCTAAATAATACGAAACCTCGCTCTATGATTTGAAGTTAAAATCCTCAAATATGGTTATATATTGACTTTTTTCACGTTTTTCATGTAGTTTGATATTACGTAAATATATTCATTTTTACCAATATTTCGATACTATTTCATGTAGTATCACGATATGTGATTTGGCCTTCAAATCTCAGAATTTCGAATAATATTGCATTTTAAGCAAGTTTTCTTGCATTTTATTTCGTACGAAAAATCATCGAATTTAGCAATATTTTGACGTTTATCATCCCCTTTTCCTTTATTTGATTTAAACAAAATATCATCGAATTACGCAATATTTTGCCGTTTTTCCACGT
Organism: Procambarus clarkii; assembly: GCF_040958095.1. Taxonomy (NCBI): domain Eukaryota; kingdom Metazoa; phylum Arthropoda; class Malacostraca; order Decapoda; family Cambaridae; genus Procambarus; species Procambarus clarkii. Next base: position 4,511,191 of record NW_027189134.1, read on the forward strand.
TTTTGTGAATTTTCAGTCTATAGTTATTAATTCATTATATATACGATAAAAATGATGCAAACACATAATTGATTAGATAATAACCTTAAATACTTCATTTTCAATCAGCTATTTGTTTCTCGTTAAAATACTGAGTAAGATATTGAAAAGGGGAGAAGTTCTGTTTTTAGCATATATCGACGTTTCAGCCGGATTAGAGCGGTTTTACGTGTACATCTTCCCTCGGTAATGTAAAGGGAAAATCAGGAACATTTTAGTTAATTGTAATGAAAACACATTGATTTTTATCATTTGTATTGGAAACAACATTGTCATATGTCTTTTCTTAGATCTAAATAATACGAAACCTCGCTCTATGATTTGAAGTTAAAATCCTCAAATATGGTTATATATTGAATTTTTTCACGTTTTTCATGTAGTTTGATATTACGTAAATATATTCATTTTTACCAATATTTCGATACTATTTCATGTAGTATCACGATATGTGATTTGGCCTTCAAATCTCAGAATTTCGCATAATATTGCATTTTAAGCAAGTTTTCTTGCATTTTGTTTCGTACGAAAAATCATCGAATTTAGCAATATTTTGACGTTTATCATCCCCTTTTCCTTTATGTGACTTAAACAAAATATCATCGAATTAGGCAATATTTTGCCGTTTTCCACGTTTTTGTGAATTTTCAGTATATGGGTATTAATTCATATATATACGATAAAAATTATGCAAACACATAATTGATTAGATAATAACCTTAAATACTTCATTTTCAATCATCTATTTGTTTCTCGTTAAAATACTGAGTAAGATATTGTAAAGGGGAGAAGTTCGGTTTTTATTGCATATATCGACGTTTCAGCCCGATTAGAGCGGTTTTACGTGTACATCTTCCCTCGGTAATATAAACGGAAAATCAGGAACATTTTAGTTAATTGTAATGAAAACACATTGATTTTTATCATTTGTATTGGAAACAACATTGTAATATGTCTTTTCTTGGTTCTAAATAATACGAAACCTCGCTCTATGATTTGAAGTTAAAATCCTCAAATATGGTTAAATGGTGACTTTTTTCACGTTTTTCATGTAGTTTGATACTACGTAAATATATTCATTTTTACCAATATTTCGATTCTATTTCATGTAGTATCACGATATGTGATTTGGCCTTCAAATCTCAGAATTTCGCATAATATTGCATTTTAAGCAAGTTTTCTTGCATTTTGTTTCGTACGAAAAATCATCGAATTTAGAAATATTTTGACGTTTATCATCCCCTTTTCCTTTATGTGACTTAAACAAAATATCATCGAATTAGGCAATATTTTGCCGTTTTCCACGTTTTTGTGAATTTTCAGTATATGGGTATTAATTCATATATATACGATAAAAATTATGCAAACACATAATTGATCAGATAATAACCTTAAATACTTCATTTTCAATCATCTATTTGTTTCTCGTTAAAATACTGAGTAAGATATTGTAAAGGGGAGAAGTTCGGTTTTTATTGCATATATCGACGTTTCAGCCCGATTAGAGCGGTTTTACGTGTACATCTTCCCTCGGTAATATAAACGGAAAATCAGGAACATTTTAGTTAATTGTAATGAAAACACATTGATTTTTATCATTTGTATTGGAAACAACATTGTCATATGTCTTTTCTTGGATCTAAATAATACGAAACCTCGCTCTATGATTTGAAGTTAAAATCCTCAAATATGGTTAAATGGTGACTTTTTTCACGTTTTTCATGTAGTTTGATACTACGTAAATATATTCATTTTTACCAATATTTCGATTCTATTTCATGTAGTATCACGATATGTGATTTGGCCTTCAAATCTCAGAATTTCGCGTAATATTGCATTTTAAGCACGTTTTATTGCATTTTATTTCGTACGAAAAATCATCGAATTTAGCAATATTTTGACGTTTATCATCCCCTTTTCCTTTATTTGATTTAAACAAAATATCATCGAATTACGCAATATTTTGCCGTTTTTCCACGTTTTTGTGAATTTTCAGTCTATAGGTATTAATTCATTATATATACGATAAAAATGATGCAAACACATAATTGATTAGATAATAACCTTAAATACTTCATTTTCAATCAACTATTTGTTTCTCGTTAAAATACTGAGTAAGATATTGAAAAGGGGAGAAGTTCTGTTTTTATTGCATATATCGACGTTTCAGCCGGATTAGAGCGGTTTTACGTGTACATCTTCCCTCGGTAATATAAACAGAAAATCAGGAACATTTTAGTTAATTGTAATGAAAACACATTGATTTTTATCATTTGTATTGGAAACAACATTGTCATATGTCTTTTCTTGGATCTAAATAATACGAAACCTCGCTCTATGATTTGAAGTTAAAATCCTCAAATATGGTTATATATTGACTTTTTTCACGTTTTTCATGTAGTTTGATATTACGTAAATATATTCATTTTTACCAATATTTCGATACTATTTCATGTAGTATCACGATATGTGATTTGGCCTTCAAATCTCAGAATTTCGCATAATATTGCATTTTAAGCAAGTTTTCTTGCATTTTGTTTCGTACGAAAAATCATTGAATTTAGCAATATTTTGACGTTTATCATCCCCTTTTCCTTTATGTGACTTAAACAAAATATCATCGAATTAGGCAATATTTTGCCGTTTTCCACGTTTTTGTAAATTTTCAGTATATGGGTATTAATTCATATATATACGATAAAAATTATGCAAACACATAATTGATTAGATAATAACCTTAAATACTTCATTTTCAATCATCTGTTTGTTTCTTGTTAAAATACTGAGTAAGATATTGTAAAGGGGAGAAGTTCGGTTTTTATTGCATATATCGACGTTTCAGCCCGATTAGAGCGGTTTTACGTGTACATCTTCCCTCGGTAATATAAACAGAAAATCAGGAACATTTTAGTTAATTGTAATGAAAACACATTGATTTTTATCATTTGTATTGGAAACAACATTGTCATATGTCTTTTCTTGGATCTAAATAATACGAAACCTCGCTCTATGATTTGAAGTTAAAATCCTCAAATATGTTTATATTTTGACTTTTTTCACGTTTTTCATGTAGTTTGATATTACGTAAATATATTCATTTTTACCAATATTTCGATACTATTTCATGTAGTATCACGATATGTGATTTGGCCTTCAAATCTCAGAATTTCGCATAATATTGCATTTTAAGCTAGTTTTCTTGCCTTTTGTTTCGTACGAAAAATCATCGAATTTAGCAATATTTTGACGTTTATCATCCCCTTTTCCTTTATGTGACTTAAACAAAATATCATCGAATTAGGCAATATTTTGCCGTTTTCCACGTTTTTGTGAATTTTCAGTATATGGGTATTAATTCATATATATACGATAAAAATTATGCAAACACATAATTGATCAGATAATAACCTTAAATACTTCATTTTCAATCAACTATTTGTTTCTCGTTAAAATACTGAGTAAGATATTGAAAAGGGGAGAAGTTCTGTTTTTATTGCATATATCGACGTTTCAGCCGGATTAGAGCGGTTTTACGTGTACATCTTCCCTCGGTAATATAAACAGAAAATCAGGAACATTTTAGTTAATTGTAATGAAAACACATTGATTTTTATCATTTGTATTGGAAACAACATTGTCATATGTCTTTTCTTGGATCTAAATAATACGAAACCTCGCTCTATGATTTGAAGTTAAAATCCTCAAATATGGTTATATATTGTTTTTTTTCACGTTTTTCATGTAGTTTGATATTACGTAAATATATTAATTTTTACCAATATTTCGATACTATTTCATGTAGTATCACGATATGTGATTTGGCCTTCAAATCTCAGAATTTCGCATAATATTGCATTTTAAGCAAGTTTTCTTGCATTTTGTTTCGTACGAAAAATCATCGAATTTAGCAATATTTTGACGTTTATCATCCCCTTTTCCTTTATGTGACTTAAACAAAATATCATCGAATTAGGCAATATTTTGCCGTTTTCCACGTTTTTGTGAATTTTCAGTATATGGGTATTAATTCATATATATACGATAAAAATTATGCAAACACATAATTGATTAGATAATAACCTTAAATACTTCATTTTCAATCATCTATTTGTTTCTCGTTAAAATACTGAATAAGATATTATAAAGGGGAGAAGTTCGGTTTTTATTGCATATATCGACGTTTCAGCCCGATTAGAGCGGTTTTACGTGTACATCTTCCCTCGGTAATATAAACAGAAAATCAGGAACATTTTAGTTAATTGTAATGAAAACACATTGATTTTTATCATTTGTATTGGAAACAACATTGTCATATGTCTTTTCTTGGATCTAAATAATACGAAACCTCGCTCTATGATTTGAAGTTAAAATCCTCAAATAAGGTTATATTTTGACTTTTTTCACGTTTTTCATGTAGTTTGATATTACGTAAATATATTCATTTTTACCAATATTTCGATACTATTTCATGTAGTATCACGATATGTGATTTGGCCTTCAAATCTCAGAATTTCGCATAATATTGCATTTTAAGCTAGTTTTCTTGCCTTTTGTTTCGTACGAAAAATCATCGAATTTAGCAATATTTTGACGTTTATCATCCCCTTTTCCTTTATGTGACTTAAAGAAAATATCATCGAATTAGGCAATATTTTGCCGTTTTCCACGTTTTTGTGAATTTTCAGTATATGGGTATTAATTCATATATATACGATAAAAATTATGCAAACACATAATTGATCAGATAATAACCTTAAATACTTCATTTTCAATCATCTATTTGTTTCTCGTTAAAATACTGAGTAAGATATTGTAAAGGGGAGAAGTTCGGTTTTTATTGCATATATCGACGTTTCAGCCCGATTAGAGCGGTTTTACGTGTACATCTTCCCTCGGTAATATAAACGGAAAATCAGGAACATTTTAGTTAATTGTAATGAAAACACATTGATTTTTATCATTTGAATTGGAAACAACATTGTCATATGTCTTTTCTTGGATCTAAATAATACGAAACCTCGCTCTATGATTTGAAGTTAAAATCCTCAAATATGGTTAAATGGTGACTTTTTTCACGTTTTTCATGTAGTTTGATACTACGTAAATATATTCATTTTTACCAATATTTCGATTCTATTTCATGTAGTATCACGATATGTGATTTGGCCTTCAAATCTCAGAATTTCGCATAATATTGCATTTTAAGCACGTTTTATTGCATTTTATTTCGTACGAAAAATCATTGAATTTAGCAATATTTTGACGTTTATCATCCCCTTTTCCTTTATTTGATTTAAACAAAATATCATCGAATTAGGCAATATTTTGCCGTTTTCCACGTTTGTGTGGATTTTCAGTCTATGGGTATTAATTCATATATATACGATAAAAATGATGCAAACCAATAATTGATTAGATAATAACCTTAAATACTTCATTTTCAATCATCTATTTGTTTCTCTTTAAAATACTGAGTAAGATATTGAAAAGGGGAGAAGTTCTGTTTTTATTGCATATATCGACGTTTTAGCCGGAATAGAGCGATTTTCGTGTACATCTTCCATCGGTAATATAAACGGAAAATCAGGAACATTTTAGTTAATTCTAATGAAAACACGTTGATTTTTATCATTTGTATTGGAAACAACATTGTCATTTGTCTTTTCTTGGATCTAAATAATACGAAACCTCGCTCTATGATTTGAAGTTAAAATCCTCAAATATGGTTAAATAGTGACTTTTTCACGTTTTTCATGTAGTTTGATATTACGTAAATATATTCATTTTTACCAATATTTCGATACTATTTCATATAGTATCACGATATGTGATTTGGCCTTCAAATCTCAGAATTTCGCATAATATTGCATTTTAAGCAAGTTTTCTTGCATTTTGTTTCGTACGAAAAATCATCGAATTTAGCAATTTTTGACGTTTATCATCCCCTTTTCCTTTATGTGACTAAAACAAAATATCATCGAATTAGGCAATATTTTGCCGTTTTCCACGTTTTTGTGAATTTTCAGTCTATGGGTATTAATTCATATATATACGACAAAAATTATGCAAACACATAATTGATTAGATAATAACCTTAAATACTTCATTTTCAATCATCTATTTGTTTCTCGTTAAAATACTGAGTAAGATATTGAAAAGAGGAGAAGTTCGGTTTTTATTGCATATATCGACGTTTCAGCCGGATTAGAGCGGTTTTACGTGTACATCTTCCCTCAGTAATATAAACGGAAAATCAGGAACATTTTAGTTAATTCTAATGAAAACACATTGATTTTTATCATTTGTATTGGAAACAACATTGTCATTTGTCTTTTCATGGATCTAAATAATACGAAACCTCGCTCTATGATTTGAAGTTAAAATCTTCAAATATGGTTAAATAGTGACTTTTTCACGTTTTTCATGTAGTTTGATATTACATAAATATATTCATTTTTACCAATATTTCGATACTATTTCATGTAGTATCACGATATGTGATTTGGCCTTCAAATCTCAGAATTTCGCATAATATTGCATTTTAAGCAAGTTTTCTTGCATTTTGTTTCGTACGAAAAATCATCGAATTTAGCAATATTTTGACGTTTATCATCCCCTTTTCCTTTATGTGACTTAAACAAAATATCATCGAATTAGGCAATATTTTGCCGTTTTCCACGTTTTTGTGAATTTTCAGTTTATGGGTATTAATTCATATATATACGATAAAAATGATGCAAACACATAATTGATTAGATAATAACCTTAAATACTTCATTTTCAATCAACTATTTCTTTCTCGTTAAAATACTGAGTAAGATATTGAAAGGGGGAGAAGTTCTGATTTTATTGCATATATCGACGTTTCAGCAGGAATAGAGCGATTTTCGTGTACATCTTCCATCGGTAATATAAACGGAAAATCAGGAATATTTTAGTTAATTCTAATGAAAACACATTGATTTTTATCATTTGTATTGGAAACAACATTGTCATATGTCTTTTCTTGGATCTAAATAATACGAAACCTCGCTTTATGATTTGAAGTCAAAATCCTCAAATATGGTTAAATAGTGACTTTTTTCACGTTTTTCATGTAGATTGATGTTACGTAAATAAATTCATTTTTACCAATATTTCGATACTATTTCATGTTGTATCACGATATGTGATTTGGCCTTCAAATCTCAGAATTTCGCATAATATTGCATTTTAAGCAAGTTTTCTTGCATTTTGTTTCGTACGAAAAATCATCGAATATAGCAATATTTTGACGTTTATCATCCCCTTTTCCTTTATGTGATTTAAACAAAATATCATCGAATTAGGCAATATTTTGCCGTTTTTCCACGTTTTTGTGAATTTTCAGTTTATGGGTATTAATTCCTTATATATACGATAAAAATGATGCAAACACATAATTGATTAGATAATAACCTTAAATACTTCATTTTCAATCAACTATTTCTTTCTCGTTAAAATACTGAGTAAGATATTGAAAGGGGGAGAAGTTCTGATTTTATTGCATATATCGACGTTTCAGCAGGAATAGAGCGGTTTTCGTGTACATCTTCCATCGGTAATATAAACGGAAAATCAGGAACATTTTAGTTAATTCTAAAGAAAACACATTGAATTTTATCATTTGTATTGGAAACAACATTGACATATGTCTTTTCTTGGATCTAAATAATACGAAACCTCGCTTTATGATTTGAAGTCAAAATCCTCAAATATGGTTAAATAGTGATTTTTTTCTCGTTTTTCATGTAGATTGATGTTACGTAAATAAATTCATTTTTACCAATATTTCGATACTATTTCATGTAGTATCACGATATGTGATTTGGCCTTCAAATCTCAGAATTTCGCATAATATTGCATTTTAAGCAAGTTTTCTTGCATTTTGTTTCGTACGAAAAATAATAGAATTTAGCAATATTTTGACGTTTACCATCCTTTTTTCCTTTATGTGACTTAAACAAAATATCATCGAATTATTCAATATTTTGCCGTTTTTCCACGTTTTTGTGAATTTTCAGTCTATGGGTATTAATTCATATATATACGATAAAAATTATGCAAACACATAATTGATTAGATAATAACCTTAAATACTTCATTTTCAATCATCTATTTGTTTCTCGTTAAAATACTGAGTAAGATATTGAAAAGGGGAGAAGTTCGGTTTTTATTGCATATATCGACGTTTCAGCCGGATTAGAACGGTTTTACGTGTACATCTTCCCTTGGTAATATAATCGGAAAATCAGGAACATTTTAGTTAATTCTAATGAAAACACATTGATTTTTATCATTTGTATTGGAAACAACATTGTCATATGTCTTTTCTTAGATCTAAATAATACGAAACCTCGCTCTATGATTTGAAGTTAAAATCCTCAAATATGGTAAAATAGTGACTTTTTCACGTTAGTCATGTAGTTTGATATTACGTAAATATATTCATTTTTACCAATATTTCGATACTATTTCATGTAGTATCACGATATGTGATTTGGCCTTCAAATCTCAGAATTTCGCATAATATTGCATTTTAAGCAAGTTTTCTTGCATTTTGTTTCGTACGAAAAATCATCGAATTTAGCAATATTTTGACGTTTATCATCCCCTTTTCCTTTATGTGACTTAAACAAAATATCATCGAATTAGGCAATATTTTGCCGTTTTCCACGTTTTTGTGAATTTTCAGTTTATGGGTATTAATTCATATATATACGATAAAAATGATGCAAACACATAATTGATTAGATAATAACCTTAAATACTTCATTTTCAATCAACTATTTCTTTCTCGTTAAAATACTGAGTAAGATATTGAAAGGGGGAGAAGTTCTGATTTTATTGCATATATCGACGTTTCAGCAGGAATAGAGCGATTTTCGTGTACATCTTCCATCGGTAATATAAACGGAAAATCAGGAACATTTTAGTTAATTCTAATGAAAACACATTGATTTTTATCATTTGTATTGGAAACAACATTGTCATATGTCTTTTCTTGGATCTAAATAATACGAAACCTCGCTTTATGATTTGAAGTCAAAATCCTCAAATATGGTTAAATAGTGACTTTTTTCACGTTTTTCATGTAGATTGATGTTACGTAAATAAATTCATTTTTACCAATATTTCGATACTATTTCATGTAGTATCACGATATGTGATTTGGCCTTCAAATCTCAGAATTTCGCATAATATTGCATTTTAAGCAAGTTTTCTTGCATTTTGTTTCGTACGAAAAATCATCGAATATAGCAATATTTTGACGTTTATCATCCCCTTTTCCTTTATGTGATTTAAACAAAATATCATCGAATTATTCAATATTTTGCCGTTTTTCCACGTTTTTGTGAATTTTCAGTTTATGGGTATTAATTCCTTATATATACGATAAAAATGATGCAAACACATAATTGATTAGATAATAACCTTAAATACTTCATTTTCAATCAACTATTTGTTTCTCGTTAAAATACTGAGTAAGATATTGAAAAGGGGAGAAGTTCTGTTTTTATTGCATATATCGACGTTTCAGCCGGATTAGAGCGGTTTTACGTGTACATCTTCCCTCGGTAATGTAAACGGAAAATCAGGAACATTTTAGTTAATTGTAATGAAAACACATTGATTTTTATCATTTGTATTGGAAACAACAGTCATATGTCTTTTCTTAGATCTAAATAATACGAAACCTCGCTCTATGATTTGAAGTTAAAATCCTCAAATATGGTTATATATTGACTTTTTTCACGTTTTTCATGTAGTTTGATATTACGTAAATATATTCATTTTTACCAATATTTCGATACTATTTCATGTAGTATCACGATATGTGATTTGGCCTTCAAATCTCAGAATTTCGCATAATATTGCATTTTAAGCAAGTTTTCTTGCATTTTGTTTCGTACGAAAAATAATAGAATTTAGCAATATTTTGACGTTTACCATCCTTTTTTCCTTTATGTGACTTAAACAAAATATCATCGAATTATTCAATATTTTGCCGTTTTTCCACGTTTTTGTGAATTTTCAGTCTATGGGTATTAATTCATATATATACGATAAAAATTATGCAAACACATAATTGATTAGATAATAACCTTAAATACTTCATTTTCAATCATCTATTTGTTTCTCGTTAAAATACTGAGTAAGATATTGAAAAGTTGAGAAGTTCGGTTTTTATTGCATATATCGACGTTTCAGCCGGATTAGAGCAGTTTTACGTGTACATCTTCCCTCGGTAATATAAACGGAAAATCAGGAACATTTTAGTTAATTCTAATGAAAACACATCGATTTTTATCATTTGTATTGGAAACAACATTGTTATATGTCTTTTCTTGGATTTAAATAATACGAAACCTCGCGCTATGATTTGAAGTTAAAATCCTCAAATATGGTTAAATAGTGACTTTTTTCACGTTTTTCATGTAGTTTGATACTACGTAAATATATTCATTTTTACCAATATTTTGATTCTATTTCATGTAGTATCACGATATGTGATTTGGCCTTCAAATCTCAGAATTTCACACAATATTGCATTTTAAGCAAGTTTTCTTGCATTTTGTTTCGTACGAAAAATCGTCGAATTTAGCAATATTTTGACGTTTATCATCCTTTTTTCCTTTATGTGACTTAAACAAAATATCATCGAATTATTCAATATTTTGCCGTTTTTCCACGTTTTTGTGAATTTTCAGTCTATGGGTATTAATTCATATATATACGATAAAAATGATGCAAACACATAATTGATTAGATAATAACCTTAAATACTTCATTTTCAATCAACTATTTGTGTCTCGTTAAAATACTGAGTAAGATATTGAAAAGGGGAGAAGTTCTGTTTTTATTGCATATATCGACGTTTCAGCCGGATTAGCGCGGTTTTACGTGTACATCTTCCCTCGGTAATATAAACGGAAAATCAGGAACATTTTAGTTAATTGTAATGAAAACACATTGATTTTTATCATTTGTATTGGAAACAACATTGTCATATGTCTTTTCTTAGATCTAAATAATACGAAACCTCGCTCTATGATTTGAAGTTAAAATCCTCAAATATGGTAAAATAGTGACTTTTTCACGTTAGTCATGTAGTTTGATATTACGTAAATATATTCATTTTTACCAATATTTCGATACTATTTCATGTAGTATCACGATATGTGATTTGGCCTTCAAATCTCAGAATTTCGCATAACATTGCATTTTAAGCAAGTTTTCTTGCATTTTGTTTCGTACGAAAAATCATCGAATTTAGCAATATTTTGACGTTTATCATCCCCTTTTCCTTTATGTGACTTAAACAAAATATCATCGAATTAGGCAATATTTTGCCGTTTTCCACGTTTTTGTGAATTTTCAGTTTATGGGTATTAATTCATATATATACGATAAAAATGATGCAAACACATAATTGATTAGATAATAACCTTAAATACTTCATTTTCAATCAACTATTTCTTTCTCGTTAAAATACTGAGTAAGATATTGAAAGAGGGAGAAGTTCTGATTTTATTGCATATATCGACGTTTCAGCAGGAATAGAGCGATTTTCGTGTACATCTTCCATCGGTAATATAAACGGAAAATCAGGAACATTTTAGTTAATTCTAATGAAAACACATTGATTTTTATCATTTGTATTGGAAACAACATTGTCATATGTCTTTTCTTGGATCTAAATAATACGAAACCTCGCTTTATGATTTGAAGTCAAAATCCTCAAATATGGTTAAATAGTGACTTTTTTCACGTTTTTCATGTAGATTGATGTTACGTAAATAAATTCATTTTTACCAATATTTCGATACTATTTCATGTAGTATCACGATATGTGATTTGGCCTTCAAATCTCAGAATTTCGCATAATATTGCATTTTAAGCAAGTTTTCTTGTATTTTGTTTCGTACGAAAAATCATCGAATATAGCAATATTTTGACGTTTATCATCCCCTTTTCCTTTATGTGATTTAAACAAAATATCATCGAATTATTCAATATTTTGCCGTTTTTCCACGTTTTTGTGAATTTTCAGTTTATGGGTATTAATTCCTTATATATACGATAAAAATGATGCAAACACATAATTGATTAGATAATAACCTTAAATACTTCATTTTCAATCAACTATTTGTTTCTCGTTAAAATACTGAGTAAGATATTTAAAAGGGGAGAAGTTCTGTTTTTATTGCATATATCGACGTTTCAGCCGGATTAGAGCGGTTTTACGTGTACATCTTCCCTCGGTAATGTAAACGGAAAATCAGGAACATTTTAGTTAATTGTAATGAAAACACATTGATTTTTATCATTTGTATTGGAAACAACAGTCATATGTCTTTTCTTAGATCTAAATAATACGAAACCTCGCTCTATGATTTGAAGTTAAAATCCTCAAATATGGTTATATATTGACTTTTTTCACGTTTTTCATGTAGTTTGATATTACGTAAATATATTCATTTTTACCAATATTTCAACACTATTTCATGTAGTATCACGATATGTGATTTGGCCTTCAAATCTCAGAATTTCGCATAATATTGCATTTTAAGCAAGTTTTCTTGCATTTTATTTCGTATGAAAAATCATCGAATTTAGCAATATTTTGACGTTTATCATCCCCTTTTCCTTTATTTGATTTAAACAAAATATCATCGAATTACGCAATATTTTGCCGTTTTTCCACGTTTTTGTGAATTTTCAGTCTATAGTTATTAATTCATTATATATACGATAAAAATGATGCAAACACATAATTGATTAGATAATAACCTTAAATACTTCATTTTCAATCAACTATTTGTTTCTCGTTAAAATACTGAGTAAGATATTGAAAAGGGTAGAAGTTCTGTTTTTATTGCATGTATCGACGTTTCAGCCGGATTAGAGCGGTTTTACGTGTACATCTTCCCTCGGTAATGTAAACGGAAAATCAGGAACATTTTAGTTAATTGTAATGAAAACACATTGATTTTTATCATTTGTATTGGCAACAACATTGTCATATGTCTTTTCTTAGATCTAAATAATACGAAACCTCGCTCTATGATTTGAAGTTAAAATCCTCAAATATGGTTATATATTGACTTTTTTCACGTTTTTCATGTAGTTTGATACTACGTAAATATATTCATTTTTACCAATATTTCGATACTATTTCATGTAGTATCACGATATGTGATTTGGCCTTCAAATCTCAGAATTTCGCATAATATTGCATTTTAAGCAAGTTTTCTTGCATTTTGTTTCGTACGAAAAATCATCGAATTTAGCAATATTTTGACGTTTATCATCCCCTTTTCCTTTATTTGATTTAAACAAAATATCATCGAATTAGGCAATATTTTGCCGTTTTCCACGTTTTTGTGAATTTTCAGTATATGGGTATTAATTCATATATATACGATAAAAATTATGCAAACACATAATTGATTAGATAATAACCTTAAATACTTCATTTTCAATCATCTATTTGTTTCTCGTTAAAATACTGAGTAAGATATTGTAAAGGGGAGAAGTTTGGTTTTTATTGCATATATCGACGTTTCAGCCCGATTAGAGCGGTTTTACGTGAACATCTTCCCTCGGTAATATAAACGGAAAATCAGGAACATTTTAGTTAATTGTAATGAAAACACATTTTAAGCATGTAGTATCACGATATGTGATTTGGCCTTCAAATCTCAGAATTTCGCATAATATTGCATTTTAAGCAAGTTTTCTTGCATTTTATTTCGTATGAAAAATCATCGAATTTAGCAATATTTTGACGTTTATCATCCCCTTTTCCTTTATTTGATTTAAACAAAATATCATCGAATTACGCAATATTTTGCCGTTTTTCCACGTTTTTGTGAATTTTCAGTCTATAGTTATTAATTCATTATATATACGATAAAAATGATGCAAACACATAATTGATTAGATAATAACCTTAAATACTTCATTTTCAATCAACTATTTGTTTCTCGTTAAAATACTGAGTAAGATATTGAAAAGGGTAGAAGTTCTGTTTTTATTGCATATATCGACGTTTCAGCCGGATTAGAGCGGTTTTACGTGTACATCTTCCCTCGGTAATGTAAACGGAAAATCAGGAACATTTTAGTTAATTGTAATGAAAACACATTGATTTTTATCATTTGTATTGGCAACAACATTGTCATATGTCTTTTCTTAGATCTAAATAATACGAAACCACGCTCTATGATTTGAAGTTAAAATCCTCAAATATGGTTATATATTGACTTTTTTCACGTTTTTCATGTAGTTTGATACTACGTAAATATATTCATTTTTACCAATATTTCGATACTATTTCATGTAGTATCACGATATGTGATTTGGCCTTCAAATCTCAGAATTTCGCATAATATTGCATTTTAGGCAAGTTTTCTTGCATTTTGTTTCGTACGAAAAATCATCGAATTTAGCAATATTTTGACGTTTATCATCCCCTTTTCCTTTATTTGATTTAAACAAAATATCATCGAATGAGGCAATATTTTGCCGTTTTCCACGTTTTTGTGAATTTTCAGTATATGGGTATTAATTCATATATATACGATAAAAATTATGCAAACACATAATTGATTAGATAATAACCTTAAATACTTCATTTTCAATCATCTATTTGTTTCTCGTTAAAATACTGAGTAAGATATTGTAAAGGGGAGAAGTTCGGTTTTTATTGCATATATCGACGTTTCAGCCCGATTAGAGCGGTTTTACGTGTACATCTTCCCTCGGTAATATAAACGGAAAATCAGGAACATTTTAGTTAATTGTAATGAAAACACATTGATTTTTATCATTTGTATTAGAAACAACATTGTCATATGTCTTTTCTTGGATCTAAATAATACGAAACCTCGCTCTATGATTTGAAGTTAAAATCCTCAAATATGGTTAAATGGTGACTTTTTTCACGTTTTTCATGTAGTTTGATACTACGTAAATATATTCATTTTTACCAATATTTCGATTCTATTTCATGTAGTATCACGATATGTGATTTGGCCTTCAAATCTTAGAATTTCGCATAATATTGCATTTTAAGCAAGTTTTCTTGCATTTTATTTCGTACGAAAAATCATCGAATTTAGCAATATTTTGACGTTTATCATCCCCTTTTCCTTTATTTGATTTAAACAAAATATCATCGAATTACGCAATATTTTGCCGTTTTTCCACGTTTTTGTGAATTTTCAGTCTATAGGTATTAATTCATTATATATACGATAAAAATGATGCAAACACATAATTGATTAGATAATAACCTTAAATACTTCATTTTCAATCAACTATTTGTTTCTCGTTAAAATACTGAGTAAGATATTGAAAAGGGGAGAAGTTCTGTTTTTATTGCATATATCGACGTTTCAGCCGGATTAGAGTGGTTTTACGTGTACATCTTCCCTCGGTAATATAAACAGAAAATCAGGAACATTTTAGTTAATTGTAATGAAAACACATAGATTTTTATCATTTGTATTGGAAACAACATTGTCATATGTCTTTTCTTGGATCTAAATAATACGAAACCTCGCTCTATGATTTGAAGTTAAAATCCTCAAATATGGTTAAATGGTGACTTTTTTCACGTTTTTCATGTAGTTTGATACTACGTAAATATATTCATTTTTACCAATATTTCGATTCTATTTCATGTAGTATCACGATATGTGATTTGGCCTTCAAATCTCAGAATTTCGCATAATATTGCTTTTTAAGCAAGTTTTCTTGCATTTTGTTTCGTACGAAAAATCATCGAATTTAGCAATATTTTGACGTTTATCATCCCCTTTTCCTTTATTTGATTTAAACAAAATATCATCGAATTACGCAATATTTTGCCGTTTTTCCACGTTTTTGTGAATTTTCAGTCTATAGGTATTAATTCATTATATATACGATAAAAATGATGCAAACACATAATTGATTAGATAATAACCTTAAATACTTCATTTTCAATCAACTATTTGTTTCTCGTTAAAATACTGAGTAAGATATTGAAAAGGGGAGAAGTTCTGTTTTTATTGCATATATCGACGTTTCAGCCGGATTAGAGCGGTTTTACGTGTACATCTTCCCTCGGTAATATAAACAGAAAATCAGGAACATTTTAGTTAATTGTAATGAAAACACATTGATTTTTATCATTTGTATTGGAAACAACATTGTCATATGTCTTTTCTTGGATCTAAATAATACGAAACCTCGCTCTATGATTTGAAGTTAAAATCCTCAAATATGGTTATATATTGACTTTTTTCACGTTTTTCATGTAGTTTGATATTACGTAAATATATTCATTTTTACCAATATTTCGATACTATTTCATGTAGTAACACGATATGTGATTTGGCCTTCAAATCTCAGAATTTCGCATAATATTGCATTTTAAGCAAGTTTTCTTGCATTTTGTTTCGTACGAAAAATCATCGAATTTAGCAATATTTTGACGTTTATCATCCCCTTTTCCTTTATGTGACTTAAACAAAATATCATCGAATTAGGCAATATTTTGCCGTTTTCCACGTTTTTGTGAATTTTCAGTATATGGGTATTAATTCATATATATACGATAAAAATTATGCAAACACATAATTGATTAGATAATAACCTTAAATACTTCATTTTCAATCATCTATTTGTTTCTCGTATAATACTGAATAAGATATTGTAAAGGGGAGAAGTTCGGTTTTTATTGCATATATCGACGTTTCAGCCCGATTAGAGCGGTTTTACGTGTACATCTTCCCTCGGTAATATAAACAGAAAATCAGGAACATTTTAGTTAATTGTAATGAAAACACATTGATTTTTATCATTTGTATTGGAAACAACATTGTCATATGTCTTTTCTTGGATCTAAATAATACGAAACCTCGCTCTATGATTTGAAGTTAAAATCCTCAAATAAGGTTATATTTTGACTTTTTTCACGTTTTTCATGTAGTTTGATATTACGTAAATATATTAATTTTTACCAATATTTCGATACTATTTCATGTAGTATCACGATATGTGATTTGGCCTTCAAATCTCAGAATTTCGCATAATATTGCATTTTAAGCTAGTTTTCTTGCCTTTTGTTTCGTACGAAAAATCATCGAATTTAGCAATATTTTGACGTTTATCATCCCCTTTTCCTTTATGTGACTTAAACAAAATATCATCGAATTAGGCAATATTTTGCCGTTTTCCACGTTTTTGTGAATTTTCAGTATATGGGTATTAATTCATATATATACGATAAAAATTATGCAAACACATAATTGATCAGATAATAACCTTAAATACTTCATTTTCAATCATCTATTTGTTTCTCGTTAAAATACTGAGTAAGATATTGTAAAGGGGAGAAGTTCGGTTTTTATTGCATATATCGACGTTTCAGCCCGATTAGAGCGGTTTTACGTGTACGTCTTCCCTCGGTAATATAAACGGAAAATCAGGAACATTTTAGTTAATTGTAATGAAAACACATTGATTTTTATCATTTGTATTGGAAACAACATTGTCATATGTCTTTTCTTGGATCTAAATAATACGAAACCTCGCTCTATGATTTGAAGTTAAAATCCTCAAATATGGTTAAATGGTGACTTTTTTCACGTTTTTCATGTAGTTTGATACTACGTAAATATATTCATTTTTACCAATATTTCGATTCTATTTCATGTTGTATCACGATATGTGATTTGGCCTTCAAATCTCAGAATTTCGCATAATATTGCATTTTAAGCAAGTTTTCTTGCATTTTATTTCGTACGAAAAATCATCGAATTTAGCAATATTTTGAAGTTTATCATCCCCTTTTCCTTTATTTGATTTAAACAAAATATCATCGAATTACGCAATATTTTGCCGTTTTTCCACGTTTTTGTGAATTTTCAGTCTATAGGTATTAATTCATTATATATACGATAAAAATGATGCAAACACATAATTGATTAGATAATAACCTTAAATACTTCATTTTCAATCAACTATTTGTTTCTCGTTAAAATACTGAGTAAGATATTGAAAAGGGGAGAAGTTCTGTTTTTATTGCATATATCGACGTTTCAGCCGGATTAGAGCGGTTTTACGTGTACATCTTCCCTCGGTAATATAAACAGAAAATCAGGAACATTTTAGTTAATTGTAATGAAAACACATTGATTTTTATCATTTGTATTGGAAACAACATTGTCATATGTCTTTTCTTGGATCTAAATAATACGAAACCTCGCTCTATGATTTGAAGTTAAAATCCTCAAATATGGTTAAATGGTGACTTTTTTCACGTTTTTCATGTAGTTTGATACTACGTAAATATATTCATTTTTACCAATATTTCGATTCTATTTCATGTAGTATCACGATATGTGATTTGGCCTTCAAATCTCAGAATTTCGCATAATATTGCTTTTTAAGCAAGTTTTCTTGCATTTTGTTTCGTACGAAAAATCATCGAATTTAGCAATATTTTGACGTTTATCATCCCCTTTTCCTTTATTTGATTTAAACAAAATATCATCGAATTACGCAATATTTTGCCGTTTTTCCACGTTTTTGTGAATTTTCAGTCTATAGGTATTAATT
>NW_027189135.1:0-42703 GCF_040958095.1 Procambarus clarkii
ATGTTGCATTTTAAGCAAGTTTTCTTGCATTTTGTTTCGTACGAGAAATCATCGAATTTAGCAATATTTTGACGTTTATCATTCCCTTTTCCTTTATGTGATTTAATCAAAATATCATCGAATTAGGCAATATTTTGCCGTTTTTCCACGTTTTTGTGAATTTTCAGTTTATTAGTATTAACTCAATAAATATAAAATAAAAATGATGCAAACACATAATTGATTAGATTATAACCTTAAATACTTCATTTACAATCATCTGTTTGTTTCTCTTTAAAATACTGAGTAAGATATTGAAAAGGGGAGAAGTTCTGTTTTTATTGCATATATCGACGTTTCAGCCGGATTAGAGCGGTTTTACGTGTACATCTTCCATCGGTAATATGAACGGAAAATCAGGAACATTTCAGTTAATTCTAATGAAAACACATTGATTTTTATCATTTGTATTGCAAACAACATTGTCATATGTCTTTTCTTGGATCTAAATAATACGAAACCTTGCATTATGATTCGAAGTTAAAATCCTCAAATTTGGTATAATCGTGACTTTTTTCACGTTTTTCATGTAGTTTGATATTACGTAAATATATTCATTTTTACCAATATTTCGATACAATTTCATGTAGTATCACGATATGTGATTTGGCCTTCAAATCTCAGAATTTCGCATAATGTTGCATTTTAAGCAAGTTTTCTTGCATTTTGTTTCGTACGAGAAATCATCGAATTTAGCAATATTTTGACGTTTATCATTCCCTTTTCCTTTATGTGATTTAATCAAAATATCATCGAATTAGGCAATATTTTGCCGTTTTTCCACGTTTTTGTGAATTTTCAATTTATTAGTATTAACTCAATAAATATACAATAAAAATGATGCAAACACATAATTGATTAGACTATAACCTTAAATACTTCATTTACAATCATCTGTTTGTTTCTCTTTAAAATACTGAGTAAGATATTGAAAAGGGGAGAAGTTCTGTTTTTATTGCATATATCGACGTTTCAGCCGGATTAGAGCGGTTTTACGTGTACATCTTCCATCGGTAATATGAACGGAAAATCAGGAACATTTCAGTTAATTCTAATGAAAACACATTGATTTTTATCATTTGTATTGGAAACAACATTGTCATATGTCTTTTCTTGGATCTAAATAATACGAAACCTTGCATTATGATTCGAAGTTAAAATCCTCAAATTTGGTATAATCGTGACTTTTTTCACGTAGTTTGATATTACGTAAATATATTCATTTTTACCAATATTTCGATACAATTTCATGTAGTATCACGATATGTGATTTGGCCTTCAAATCTCAGAATTTCGCATAATATTGCATTTTAAGCAAGTTTTCTTGCATTTTGTTTCGTACGAGAAATCATCGAATTTAGCAATATTTTGACGTTTATCATTTCCTTTTCCTTTATGTGATTTAATTAAAATATCATCGAATTAGGCAATATTTTGCCGTTTTTCCACGTTTTTGTGAATTTTCAGTTTATTAGTATTAACTCAATAAATATACAATAAAAATGATGCAAACACATAATTGATTAGATTATAACCTTAAATACTTCATTTCAATCATCTATTTGTTTCTCTTTAAAATACTGAGTAAGATATTGAAAAGGGGGAGAAGTTCTGTTTTTATTGCATATATCGACGTTTCAGCCTGAATAGAGCGGTTTTACGTGTACATCTTCCATCGGTAATATAAACGGAAAATCAGGAACATTTCAGTTAATTCTAATGAAAACACATTGATTTTTATCATTTGTATTGGAAACAACATTGTCATATGTCTTTTCTTGGATCTAAATAATACGAAACCTCGCATTATGATTCGAAGTTAAAATCCTCAAATTTGGTATAATCGTGACTTTTTTCACGTTTTTCATGTAGTTTGATATTACGTAAATATATTCATTTTTACCAATATTTCGATACTATTTCATGTAGTATCACGATATGTGATTTGGCCTTCAAATCTCAGAATTTCGCATAATGTTGCATTTTAAGCAAGTTTTCTTGCATTTTGTTTCGTACGAGAAATCATCAAATTTAGCAATATTTTGACGTTTATCATTCCCTTTTCCTTTATGTGATTTAATCAAAATATCATCGAATTAGGCAATATTTTGCCGTTTTTCCACGTTTTTGTGAATTTTCAGTTTATTAGTATTAACTCAATAAATATACAATAAAAATGATGCAAACACATAATTGATTAGATTATAACCTTAAATACTTCATTTTCAATCATCTATTTGTTTCTCTTTAAAATACTGAGTAAGATATTGAAAAGTGGGAGAAGTTCTGTTTTTATTGCATATATCGACGTTTCAGCCTGAATAGAGCGGTTTTACGTGTACATCTTCCATCGGTAATATAAACGGAAAATCAGGAACATTTCAGGTAATTCTAATGAAAACACATTGAGTTTTATCATTTGTATTGGAAACAACATTGTCATATGTCTTTTCTTGGATCTAAATAATACGAAACCTCGCATTATGATTCGAAGTTAAAATCCTCAAATTTGGTATAATCGTGACTTTTTTCACGTTTTTCATGTAGTTTGATATTACGTAAATATATTCATTTTTACCAATATTTCGATACTATTTCATGTAGTATCACGATATGTGATTTGGCCTTCAAATCTCAGAATTTCGCATAATGTTGCATTTTAAGCAAGTTTTCTTGCATTTTGTTTCGTACGAGAAATCATCGAATTTAGCAATATTTTGACGTTTATCATTCCCTTTTCCTTTATGTGATTTAATCAAAATATCATCGAATTAGGCAATATTTTGCCGTTTTTCCACGTTTTTGTGAATTTTCAGTTTATTAGTATTAACTCAATAAATATAAAATAAAAATGATGCAAACACATAATTGATTAGATTATAACCTTAAATACTTCATTTACAATCATCTGTTTGTTTCTCTTTAAAATACTGAGTAAGATATTGAAAAGGGGAGAAGTTCTGTTTTTATTGCATATATCGACGTTTCAGCCGGATTAGAGTGGTTTTACGTGTACATCTTCCATCGGTAATATGAACGGAAAATCAGGAACATTTCAGTTAATTCTAATGAAAACACATTGATTTTTATCATTTGTATTGCAAACAACATTGTCATATGTCTTTTCTTGGATCTAAATAATACGAAACCTTGCATTATGATTCGAAGTTAAAATCCTCAAATTTGGTATAATCGTGACTTTTTTCACGTTTTTCATGTAGTTTGATATTACGTAAATATATTCATTTTTACCAATATTTCGATACAATTTCATGTAGTATCACGATATGTGATTTGGCCTTCAAATCTCAGAATTTCGAATAATATTGCATTTTAAGCAAGTTTTCTTGCATTTTGTTTCGTACGAGAAATCATCGAATTTAGCAATATTTTGACGTTTATCATTTCCTTTTCCTTTATGTGATTTAATTAAAATATCATCGAATTAGGCAATATTTTGCCGTTTTTCCACGTTTTTGTGAATTTTCAGTTTATTAGTATTAACTCAATAAATATACAATAAAAATGATGCAAACACATAATTGATTAGATTATAACCTTAAATACTTCATTTTCAATCATCTATTTGTTTCTCTTTAAAATACTGAGTAAGATATTGAAAAGGGGGAGAAGTTCTGTTTTTATTGCATATATCGACGTTTCAGCCTGAATAGAGCGGTTTTACGTGTACATCTTCCATCGGTAATATAAACGGAAAATCAGGAACATTTCAGTTAATTCTAATGAAAACACATTGATTTTTATCATTTGTATTGGAAACAGCATTGTCATATGTCTTTTCTTGGATCTAAATAATACGAAACCTCGCATTATGATTCGAAGTTAAAATCCTCAAATTTGGTATAATCGTGACTTTTTTCACGTTTTTCATGTAGTTTGATATTACGTAAATATATTCATTTTTACCAATATTTCGATACTATTTCATGTAGTATCACGATATGTGATTTGGCCTTCAAATCTCAGAATTTCGCATAATATTGCATTTTAAGCAAGTTTTCTTGCATTTTGTTTCGTACGAGAAATCATCGAATTTAGCAATATTTTGACGTTCATCATTTCCTTTTCCTTTATGTGATTTAATTAAAATATCATCGAATTAGGCAATATTTTGCCGTTTTTCCACGTTTTTGTGAATTTTCAGTTTATTAGTATTAACTCAATAAATATACAATAAAAATGATGCAAACACATAATTGATTAGATTATAACCTTAAATACTTCATTTTCAATCATCTATTTGTTTCTCTTTAAAATACTGAGTAAGATATTGAAAAGGGGAGAAGTTCTGTTTTTATTGCATATATCGACGTTTCAGCCGGATTAGAGCGGTTTTACGTGTACATCTTCCATCGGTAATATAAACGAAAAATCAGGAACATTTTAGTTAATTCTAATGAAACACATTGATTTTTATAATTTGTATTGGAAACAACATTGTCATATGTCTTTTCATGGATCTAAATAGTACGAAACCTCGCTTCATGATTCGAAGTTAAAATCCTCAAATTTGGTATAATCGTGACTTTTTTCACGTTTTTCATGTAGTTTGATATTACGTAAATATATTCATTTTTACCAATATTTCGATACTATTTCATGTAGTATCACGATATGTGATTTGGCCTTCAAATCTCAGAATTTCGCATAATATTGCATTTTAAGCAAGTTTTCCTGCATTTTGTTTCGTACGAGAAATCATCGAATTTAGCAATATTTTGACGTTTATCATTCCCTTTTCCTTTATGTGATTTAATCAAAATATCATCGAATTAGGCAATATTTTGCCGTTTTTCCACGTTTTTGTGATTTTTCAGTTTATTAGTATTAACTCAATAAATATACAATAAAAATGATGCAAACACATAATTGATTAGATTATAACCTTAAATACTTCATTTTCAATCATCTATTTGTTTCTCTTTAAAATACTGAGTAAGATATTGAAAAGGGGGAGAAGTTCTGTTTTTATTGCATATATCGACGTTTCAGCCTGAATAGAGCGGTTTTACGTGTACATCTTCCATCGGTAATATAAACGGAAAATCAGGAACATTTCAGTTAATTCTAATGAAAACACATTGATTTTTATCATTTGTATTGGAAACAACATTGTCATATGTCTTTTCTTGGATCTAAATAATACGAAACCTCGCATTATGATTCGAAGTTAAAATCCTCAAATTTGGTATAATCGTGACTTTTTTCATGTTTTTCATGTAGTTTGATATTACGTAAATATATTCATTTTACCAATATTTCGATACTATTTCATGTAGTATCACGATATGTGATTTGGCCTTCAAATCTCAGAATTTCGCATAATGTTGCATTTTAAGCAAGTTTTCTTGCATTTTGTTTCGTACGAGAAATCATCGAATTTAGCAATATTTTGACGTTTATCATTCCCTTTTCCTTTATGTGATTTAATCAAAATATCATCGAATTAGGCAATATTTTGCCGTTTTACCACGTTTTTGTGAATTTTCAGTTTATTAGTATTAACTCAATAAATATACAATAAAAATGATGCAAACACATAATTGATTAGATTATAACCTTAAATACTTCATTTTCAATCATCTATTTGTTTCTCTTTAAAATACTGAGTAAGATATTGAAAAGGGGGAGAAGTTCTGTTTTTATTGCATATATCGACGTTTCAGCCGGATTAGAGCGGTTTTACGTGTACATCTTCCATCGGTAATATAAACGAAAAATCAGGAACATTTTAGTTAATTCTAATGAAAACACATTGATTTTTATAATTTGTATTGGAAACAACATTGTCATATGTCTTTTCATGGATCTAAATAGTACGAAACCTCGCTTCATGATTCGAAGTTAAAATCCTCAAATTTGGTATAATCGTGACTTTTTTCACGTTTTTCATGTAGTTTGATATTACGTAAATATATTCATTTTTACCAATATTTCGATACTATTTCATGTAGTATCACGATATGTGATTTGGCCTTCAAATCTCAGAATTTCGCATAATATTGCATTTTAAGCAAGTTTTCTTGCATTTTGTTTCGTACGAGAAATCATCGAATTTAGCAATATTTTGACGTTTATCATTCCCTTTTCCTTTATGTGATTTAATCAAAATATCATCGAATTAGGCAATATTTTGCCGTTTTTCCACGTTTTTGTGAATTTTCAGTTTATTAGTATTAACTCAATAAATATACAATAAAAATGATGCAAACACATAATTGATTAGATTATAACCTTAAATACTTCATTTCAATCATCTATTTGTTTCTCTTTAAAATACTGAGTAAGATATTGAAAAGGGGGAGAAGTTCTGTTTTTATTGCATATATCGACGTTTCAGCCTGAATAGAGCGGTTTTACGTGTACATCTTCCATCGGTAATATAAACGGAAAATCAGGAACATTTCAGTTAATTCTAATGAAAACACATTGATTTTTATCATTTGTATTGGAAACAACATTGTCATATGTCTTTTCTTGGATCTAAATAATACGAAACCTCGCATTATGGTTCGAAGTTAAAATCCTCAAATTTGGTATAATCGTGACTTTTTTCATGTTTTTCATGTAGTTTGATATTACGTAAATATATTCATTTCTACCAATATTTCGATACTATTTCATGTAGTATCACGATATGTGATTTGGCCTTCAAATCTCAGAATTTCGCATAATGTTGCATTTTAAGCAAGTTTTCTTGCATTTTGTTTCGTACGAGAAATCATCGAATTTAGCAATATTTTGACGTTTATCATTCCCTTTTCCTTTATGTGATTTAATCAAAATATCATCGAATTAGGCAATATTTTGCCGTTTTTCCACGTTTTTGTGAATTTTCAGTTTATTAGTATTAACTCAATAAATATACAATAAAAATGATGCAAACACATAATTGATTAGATTATAACCTCAAATACTTCATTTTCAATCATCTATTTGTTTCTCTTTAAAATACTGAGTAAGATATTGAAAAGGGGGAGAAGTTCTGTTTTTATTGCATATATCGACGTTTCAGCCTGAATAGAGCGGTTTTACGTGTACATCTTCCATCGGTAATATAAACGGAAAATCAGGAACATTTCAGTTAATTCTAATGAAAACACATTGATTTTTATCATTTGTATTGGAAACAACATTGTCATATGTCTTTTCTTGGATCTAAATAATACGAAACCTCGCATTCTGATTCGAAGTTAAAATCCTCAAATTTGGTATAATCGTGACTTTTTTCACGTTTTTCATGTAGTTTGATATTACGTAAATATATTCATTTTTACCAATATTTCGATACTATTTCATGTAGTATCACGATATGTGATTTGGCCTTCAAATCTCAGAATTTCGCATAATGTTGCATTTTAAGCAAGTTTTCTTGCATTTTTCTTGTACGAGAAATCATCGAATTTAGCAATATTTTGACGTTTATCATTCCCTTTTCCTTTATGTGATTTAATCAAAATATCATCGAATTAGGCAATATTTTGCCGTTTTTCCACGTTTTTGTGAATTTTCAGTTTATTAGTATTAACTCAATAAATATACAATAAAAATGATGCAAACACATAATTGATTAGATTATAACCTTAAATACTTCATTTACAATCATCTGTTTGTTTCTCTTTAAAATACTGAGTAAGATATTGAAAAGGGGAGAAGTTCTGTTTTTATTGCATATATCGACGTTTCAGCCGGATTAGAGCGGTTTTACGTGTACATCTTCCATCGGTAATATGAACGGAAAATCAGGAACATTTCAGTTAATTCTAATGAAAACACATTGATTTTTATCATTTGTATTGGAAACAACATTGTCATATGTCTTTTCTTGGATCTAAATAATACGAAACCTTGCATTATGATTCGAAGTTAAAATCCTCAAATTTGGTATAATCGTGACTTTTTTCACGTTTTTCATGTAGTTTGATATTACGTAAATATATTCATTTTTACCAATATTTCGATACTATTTCATGTAGTATCACGATATGTGATTTGGCCTTCAAATCTCAGAATTTCGCATAATATTGCATTTTTAGCAAGTTTTCTTGCATTTTGTTTCGTACGAGAAATCATCGAATTTAGCAATATTTTGACGTTTATCATTCCCTTTTCCTTTATGTGATTTAATAAAAATATCATCGAATTAGGCAATATTTTGCCGTTTTTCCACGTTTTTGTGAATTTTCAGTTTATTAGTATTAACTCAATAAATATACAATAAAAATGATGCAAACAAATAATTTATTATATTATAACCTTAAATACTTCATTTTCAATCATCTATTTGTTTCTCTTTAAAATACTGAGTAAGATATTTAAAAGGGGAGAAGTTCTGTTTTTGTTGCATATATCGACGTTTCAGCCGGATTAGAGCGGTTTTACGTGTACATCTTCCATCGGTAATATAAACGGAAAATCAGGAACATTTCAGTTAATTCTAATGAAAACACATTGAATTTTATCATTTGTATTGGAAACAACATTGTCATATGTCTTTTCATGGATCTAAATAGTACGAAACCTCGCTTTATGATTCGAAGTTAAAATCCTGAAATTTGGTATAATCGTGACTTTTTCACGTTTTTCATGCAGTTTGATATTACGTAAATATATTCATTTTTACCAATATTTCGATACTATTCCATGTAGTATCACGATATGTGATTTGGCCTTCAAATCTCAGAATTTCGCATAATATTGCATTTTATGCAAGTTTTCTTTCATTTTGTTTCGTACGAGAAATCATCGAATTTAGCAATATTTTGACGTTTATCATTCCCTTTTCCTTTATGTGATTTAATCAAAATATCATCGAATTAGGCAATATTTTGCCGTTTTTCCACGTTTTTGTGAATTTTCAGTTTATTAGTATTAACTCAATAAATATACAATAAAAATGATGCAAACACATAATTGATTAGATTATAACCTTAAATACTTCATTTACAATCATCTATTTGTTTCTCTTTAAAATATTGAGTAAGATATTGAAAAGGGGAGAAGTTCTGTTTTTATTGCATATATCGACGTGTCAGCCGGATTAGAGCGGTTTTACGTGTACATCTTCCATCGGTAATATGAACGGAAAATCAGGAACATTTCAGTTAATTCTAATGAAAACACATTGATTTTTATCATTTGTATTGGCAACAACATTGTCATATGTCTTTTCATGGATCTAAATAGTACGAAACCTCGCTCTATGATTCGAAGTTAAAATCCTCAAATTTGGTATAATCGTGACTTTTTCACGTTTTTCATGCAGTTTGATATTACGTAAATATATTCATTTTTACCAATATTTCGATACTATTCCATGTCGTATCACGATATGTGATTTGGCCTTCAACTCTCAGAATTTCGCATAATATTGCATTTTATGCAAGTTTTCTTGCATTTTGTTTCGTACGAGAAATCATCGAATTTAGCAAAATTTTGACGTTTATCATTCCCTTTTCCTTTATGTGATTTAATCAAAATATCATGGAATTAGACAATATTTTTCCGTTTTTCCACGTTTTTGTGAATTTTCAGTTTATTAGTATTAACTCAATAAATATACAATAAAAATGATGCAAACACATAATTGATTAGATTATAACCTTAAATACTTCATTTACAATCATCTATTTGTTTCTCTTTAAAATACTGAGTAAGATATTGAAAAGGGGAGAAGTTCTGTTTTTATTGCATATATTGACGTTTCAGCCGGATTAGAGCGGTTTTACGTGTACATCTTCCATCGGTAATATGATCGGAAAATCAGGAACATTTCAGTTAATTCTAATGAAAACACATTGAATTTTATCATTTGTATTGGAAACAACATTGTCATATGTCTTTTCATGGATCTAAATAGTACGAAACCTCGCTTTATGATTCGAAGTTAAAATCCTCAAATTTGGTATAATCGTGACTTTTTCACGTTTTTCATGCAGTTTGATATTACGTAAATATATTCATTTTTACCAATATTTCGATACTATTCCATGTAGTATCACGATATTTGATTTGGCCTTCAAATCTCAGAATTTCGCATAATATTGCATTTTATGCAAGTTTTCTTGCATTTTGTTACGTACGAGAAATCATCGAATTTAGCAATATTTTGACGTTTATCATTCCCTTTTCCTTTATGTGATTTAATTAAAATATCATCGAATTAGGCAATATTTTGCCGTTTTTCCACGTTTTTGTGAATTTTCAGTTTATTAGTATTAACTCAATAAATATACAATAAAAATGATGCAAACACATAATTGATTAGATTATAACCTTAAATACTTCATTTTCAATCATCTATTTGTTTCTCTTTAAAATACTGAGTAAGATATTGAAAAGTGGGAGAAGTTCTGTTTTTATTGCATATATCGACGTTTCAGCCTGAATAGAGCGGTTTTACGTGTACATCTTCCATCGGTAATATAAACGGAAAATCAGGAACATTTCAGGTAATTCTAATGAAAACACATTGAGTTTTATCATTTGTATTGGAAACAACATTGTCATATGTCTTTTCTTGGACCTAAATAATACGAAACCTCGCATTATGATTCGAAGTTAAAATCCTCAAATTTGGTATAATCGTGACTTTTTTCACGTTTTTCATGTACTTTGATATTACGTAAATATATTCATTTTTACCAATATTTCGATACTATTTCATGTAGTATCACGATATGTGATTTGGCCTTCAAATCTCAGAATTTCGCATAATGTTGCATTTTAAGCAAGTTTTCTTGCATTTTGTTTCGTACGAGAAATCATCGAATTTAGCAATATTTTGACGTTTATCATTCCCTTTTCCTTTATGTGATTTAATCAAAATATCATCGAATTAGGCAATATTTTGCCGTTTTTCCACGTTTTTGTGAATTTTCAGTTTATTAGTATTAACTCAATAAATATAAAATAAAAATGATGCAAACACATAATTGATTAGATTATAACCTTAAATACTTCATTTACAATCATCTGTTTGTTTCTCTTTAAAATACTGAGTAAGATATTGAAAAGGGGAGAAGTTCTGTTTTTATTGCATATATCGACGTTTCAGCCGGATTAGAGTGGTTTTACGTGTACATCTTCCATCGGTAATATGAACGGAAAATCAGGAACATTTCAGTTAATTCTAATGAAAACACATTGATTTTTATCATTTGTATTGCAAACAACATTGTCATATGTCTTTTCTTGGATCTAAATAATACGAAACCTTGCATTATGATTCGAAGTTAAAATCCTCAAATTTGGTATAATCGTGACTTTTTTCACGTTTTTCATGTAGTTTGATATTACGTAAATATATTCATTTTTACCAATATTTCGATACAATTTCATGTAGTATCACGATATGTGATTTGGCCTTCAAATCTCAGAATTTCGAATAATATTGCATTTTAAGCAAGTTTTCTTGCATTTTGTTTCGTACGAGAAATCATCGAATTTAGCAATATTTTGACGTTTATCATTCCCTTTTCCTTTATGTGATTTAATCAAAATATCATCGAATTAGGCAATATTTTGCTGTTTTTCCACGTTTTTGTGAATTTTCAGTTTATTAGTATTAACTCAATAAATATACAATAAAAATGATGCAAACACATAATTGATTAGATTATAACCTTAAATACTTCATTTTCAATCATCTATTTGTTTCTCTTTAAAATACTGAGTAAGATATTGAAAAGGGGAGAAGTTCTGTTTTTATTGCATATATCGACGTTTCAGCCGGATTAGAGCGGTTTTACGTGTACATCTTCCATCGGTAATATAAACGAAAAATCAGGAACATTTTAGTTAATTCTAATGAAAACACATTGATTTTTATAATTTGTATTGGAAACAACATTGTCATATGTCTTTTCATGGATCTAAATAGTACGAAACCTCGCTTCATGATTCGAAGTTAAAATCCTCAAATTTGGTATAATCGTGACTTTTTTCACGTTTTTCATGTAGTTTGATATTACGTAAATATATTCATTTTTACCAATATTTCGATACTATTTCATGTAGTATCACGATATGTGATTTGGCCTTCAAATCTCAGAATTTCGCATAATATTGCATTTTAAGCAAGTTTTCCTGCATTTTGTTTCGTACGAGAAATCATCGAATTTAGCAATATTTTGACGTTTATCATTCCCTTTTCCTTTATGTGATTTAATCAAAATATCATCGAATTAGGCAATATTTTGCCGTTTTTTCCACGTTTTTGTGATTTTTCAGTTTATTAGTATTAACTCAATAAATATACAATAAAAATGATGCAAACACATAATTGATTAGATTATAACCTTAAATACTTCATTTTCAATCATCTATTTGTTTCTCTTTAAAATACTGAGTAAGATATTGAAAAGGGGGAGAAGTTCTGTTTTTATTGCATATATCGACGTTTCAGCCTGAATAGAGCGGTTTTACGTGTACATCTTCCATCGGTAATATAAACGGAAAATCAGGAACATTTCAGTTAATTCTAATGAAAACACATTGATTTTTATCATTTGTATTGGAAACAACATTGTCATATGTCTTTTCTTGGATCTAAATAATACGAAACCTCGCATTATGATTCGAAGTTAAAATCCTCAAATTTGGTATAATCGTGACTTTTTTCATGTTTTTCATGTAGTTTGATATTACGTAAATATATTCATTTTTACCAATATTTCGATACTATTTCATGTAGTATCACGATATGTGATTTGGCCTTCAAATCTCAGAATTTCGCATAATGTTGCATTTTAAGCAAGTTTTCTTGCATTTTGTTTCGTACGAGAAATCATCGAATTTAGCAATATTTTGACGTTTATCATTCCCTTTTCCTTTATGTGATTTAATCAAAATATCATCGAATTAGGCAATATTTTGCCGTTTTACCACGTTTTTGTGAATTTTCAGTTTATTAGTATTAACTCAATAAATATACAATAAAAATGATGCAAACACATAATTGATTAGATTATAACCTTAAATACTTCATTTTCAATCATCTATTTGTTTCTCTTTAAAATACTGAGTAAGATATTGAAAAGGGGGAGAAGTTCTGTTTTTATTGCATATATCGACGTTTCAGCCGGATTAGAGCGGTTTTACGTGTACATCTTCCATCGGTAATATAAACGAAAAATCAGGAACATTTTAGTTAATTCTAATGAAAACACATTGATTTTTATAATTTGTATTGGAAACAACATTGTCATATGTCTTTTCATGGATCTAAATAGTACGAAACCTCGCTTCATGATTCGAAGTTAAAATCCTCAAATTTGGTATAATCGTGACTTTTTTCACGTTTTTCATGTAGTTTGATATTACGTAAATATATTCATTTTTACCAATATTTCGATACTATTTCATGTAGTATCACGATATGTGATTTGGCCTTCAAATCTCAGAATTTCGCATAATATTGCATTTTAAGCAAGTTTTCTTGCATTTTGTTTCGTACGAGAAATCATCGAATTTAGCAATATTTTGACGTTTATCATTCCCTTTTCCTTTATGTGATTTAATCAAAATATCATCGAATTAGGCAATATTTTGCCGTTTTTCCACGTTTTTGTGAATTTTCAGTTTATTAGTATTAACTCAATAAATATACAATAAAAATGATGCAAACACATAATTGATTAGATTATAACCTTAAATACTTCATTTTCAATCATCTATTTGTTTCTCTTTAAAATACTGAGTAAGATATTGAAAAGGGGGAGAAGTTCTGTTTTTATTGCATATATCGACGTTTCAGCCTGAATAGAGCGGTTTTACGTGTACATCTTCCATCGGTAATATAAACGGAAAATCAGGAACATTTCAGTTAATTCTAATGAAAACACATTGATTTTTATCATTTGTATTGGAAACAACATTGTCATATGTCTTTTCTTGGATCTAAATAATACGAAACCTCGCATTATGGTTCGAAGTTAAAATCCTCAAATTTGGTATAATCGTGACTTTTTTCATGTTTTTCATGTAGTTTGATATTACGTAAATATATTCATTTCTACCAATATTTCGATACTATTTCATGTAGTATCACGATATGTGATTTGGCCTTCAAATCTCAGAATTTCGCATAATGTTGCATTTTAAGCAAGTTTTCTTGCATTTTGTTTCGTACGAGAAATCATCGAATTTAGCAATATTTTGACGTTTATCATTCCCTTTTCCTTTATGTGATTTAATCAAAATATCATCGAATTAGGCAATATTTTGCCGTTTTTCCACGTTTTTGTGAATTTTCAGTTTATTAGTATTAACTCAATAAATATACAATAAAAATGATGCAAACACATAATTGATTAGATTATAACCTCAAATACTTCATTTTCAATCATCTATTTGTTTCTCTTTAAAATACTGAGTAAGATATTGAAAAGGGGGAGAAGTTCTGTTTTTATTGCATATATCGACGTTTCAGCCTGAATAGAGCGGTTTTACGTGTACATCTTCCATCGGTAATATAAACGGAAAATCAGGAACATTTCAGTTAATTCTAATGAAAACACATTGATTTTTATCATTTGTATTGGAAACAACATTGTCATATGTCTTTTCTTGGATCTAAATAATACGAAACCTCGCATTCTGATTCGAAGTTAAAATCCTCAAATTTGGTATAATCGTGACTTTTTTCACGTTTTTCATGTAGTTTGATATTACGTAAATATATTCATTTTTACCAATATTTCGATACTATTTCATGTAGTATCACGATATGTGATTTGGCCTTCAAATCTCAGAATTTCGCATAATGTTGCATTTTAAGCAAGTTTTCTTGCATTTTTCTTGTACGAGAAATCATCGAATTTAGCAATATTTTGACGTTTATCATTCCCTTTTCCTTTATGTGATTTAATCAAAATATCATCGAATTAGGCAATATTTTGCCGTTTTTCCACGTTTTTGTGAATTTTCAGTTTATTAGTATTAACTCAATAAATATACAATAAAAATGATGCAAACACATAATTGATTAGATTATAACCTTAAATACTTCATTTACAATCATCTGTTTGTTTCTCTTTAAAATACTGAGTAAGATATTGAAAAGGGGAGAAGTTCTGTTTTTATTGCATATATCGACGTTTCAGCCGGATTA
Source organism: Procambarus clarkii (assembly GCF_040958095.1). Lineage (NCBI taxonomy): Eukaryota > Metazoa > Arthropoda > Malacostraca > Decapoda > Cambaridae > Procambarus > Procambarus clarkii. The sequence goes on from NW_027189135.1 coordinate 15,173, forward strand.
GAGCGGTTTTACGTGTACATCTTCCATCGGTAATATGAACGGAAAATCAGGAACATTTCAGTTAATTCTAATGAAAACACATTGATTTTTATCATTTGTATTGGAAACAACATTGTCATATGTCTTTTCTTGGATCTAAATAATACGAAACCTTGCATTATGATTCGAAGTTAAAATCCTCAAATTTGGTATAATCGTGACTTTTTTCACGTTTTTCATGTAGTTTGATATTACGTAAATATATTCATTTTTACCAATATTTCGATACTATTTCATGTAGTATCACGATATGTGATTTGGCCTTCAAATCTCAGAATTTCGCATAATATTGCATTTTTAGCAAGTTTTCTTGCATTTTGTTTCGTACGAGAAATCATCGAATTTAGCAATATTTTGACGTTTATCATTCCCTTTTCCTTTATGTGATTTAATAAAAATATCATCGAATTAGGCAATATTTTGCCGTTTTTCCACGTTTTTGTGAATTTTCAGTTTATTAGTATTAACTCAATAAATATACAATAAAAATGATGCAAACAAATAATTTATTATATTATAACCTTAAATACTTCATTTTCAATCATCTATTTGTTTCTCTTTAAAATACTGAGTAAGATATTTAAAAGGGGAGAAGTTCTGTTTTTGTTGCATATATCGACGTTTCAGCCGGATTAGAGCGGTTTTACGTGTACATCTTCCATCGGTAATATAAACGGAAAATCAGGAACATTTCAGTTAATTCTAATGAAAACACATTGAATTTTATCATTTGTATTGGAAACAACATTGTCATATGTCTTTTCATGGATCTAAATAGTACGAAACCTCGCTTTATGATTCGAAGTTAAAATCCTGAAATTTGGTATAATCGTGACTTTTTCACGTTTTTCATGCAGTTTGATATTACGTAAATATATTCATTTTTACCAATATTTCGATACTATTCCATGTAGTATCACGATATGTGATTTGGCCTTCAAATCTCAGAATTTCGCATAATATTGCATTTTATGCAAGTTTTCTTTCATTTTGTTTCGTACGAGAAATCATCGAATTTAGCAATATTTTGACGTTTATCATTCCCTTTTCCTTTATGTGATTTAATCAAAATATCATCGAATTAGGCAATATTTTGCCGTTTTTCCACGTTTTTGTGAATTTTCAGTTTATTAGTATTAACTCAATAAATATACAATAAAAATGATGCAAACACATAATTGATTAGATTATAACCTTAAATACTTCATTTACAATCATCTATTTGTTTCTCTTTAAAATACTGAGTAAGATATTGAAAAGGGGAGAAGTTCTGTTTTTATTGCATATATCGACGTGTCAGCCGGATTAGAGCGGTTTTACGTGTACATCTTCCATCGGTAATATGAACGGAAAATCAGGAACATTTCAGTTAATTCTAATGAAAACACATTGATTTTTATCATTTGTATTGGCAACAACATTGTCATATGTCTTTTCATGGATCTAAATAGTACGAAACCTCGCTCTATGATTCGAAGTTAAAATCCTCAAATTTGGTATAATCGTGACTTTTTCACGTTTTTCATGCAGTTTGATATTACGTAAATATATTCATTTTTACCAATATTTCGATACTATTCCATGTCGTATCACGATATGTGATTTGGCCTTCAACTCTCAGAATTTCGCATAATATTGCATTTTATGCAAGTTTTCTTGCATTTTGTTTCGTACGAGAAATCATCGAATTTAGCAAAATTTTGACGTTTATCATTCCCTTTTCCTTTATGTGATTTAATCAAAATATCATGGAATTAGACAATATTTTTCCGTTTTTCCACGTTTTTGTGAATTTTCAGTTTATTAGTATTAACTCAATAAATATACAATAAAAATGATGCAAACACATAATTGATTAGATTATAACCTTAAATACTTCATTTACAATCATCTATTTGTTTCTCTTTAAAATACTGAGTAAGATATTGAAAAGGGGAGAAGTTCTGTTTTTATTGCATATATTGACGTTTCAGCCGGATTAGAGCGGTTTTACGTGTACATCTTCCATCGGTAATATGATCGGAAAATCAGGAACATTTCAGTTAATTCTAATGAAAACACATTGAATTTTATCATTTGTATTGGAAACAACATTGTCATATGTCTTTTCATGGATCTAAATAGTACGAAACCTCGCTTTATGATTCGAAGTTAAAATCCTCAAATTTGGTATAATCGTGACTTTTTCACGTTTTTCATGCAGTTTGATATTACGTAAATATATTCATTTTTACCAATATTTCGATACTATTCCATGTAGTATCACGATATTTGATTTGGCCTTCAAATCTCAGAATTTCGCATAATATTGCATTTTATGCAAGTTTTCTTGCATTTTGTTACGTACGAGAAATCATCGAATTTAGCAATATTTTGACGTTTATCATTCCCTTTTCCTTTATGTGATTTAATCAAAATATCATCGAATTAGGCAATATTTTGCCGTTTTTCCACGTTTTTTTGAATTTTCAGTTTATTAGTATTAACTCAATAAATATACAATAAAAATGATGCAAACACATAATTGATTAGATTATAACCTTAAATACTTCATTTACAATCATCTATTTGTTTCTCTTTAAAATACTGAGTAAGATATTGAAAAGGGGAGAAGTTCTGTTTTTATTGCATATATCGACGTTTCAGCCGGATTAGAGCAGTTTTACGTGTACATCTTCCATCGGTAATATGAACGGAAAATCAGGAACATTTCAGTTAATTCTAATGAAAACACATTGATTTTTATCATTTGTATTGGAAACAACATTGTCATATGTCTTTTCATGGATCTAAATAGTACGTAACCTCGCTTTATGATTCGAAGTTAAAATCCTCAAATTTGGTATAATCGTGACTTTTTCACGTTTTTCATGCAGTTTGATATTACGTAAATATATTCATTTTTACCAATATTTCGATACTATTTCATGTAGTATCACGATATGTGATTTGGCCTTCAAATCTCAGAATTTCGCATAATATTGCATTTTAAGCAAGTTTTCTTGCATTTTGTTTCGTACGAGAAATCATCGAATTTAGCAATATTTTGACGTTCCTTTTCCTTTATGTGATTTAATCAAAATATCATCGAATTAGGCAATATTTTGCCGTTTTTCCACATTTTTGTGAATTTTCAGTTTATTAGTATTAACTCAATAAATATACAATAAAAATGATGCAAACACATAATTGATTAGATTATAACCTTAAATACTTCATTTACAATCATCTATTTGTTTCTCTTTAAAATACTGAGTAAGATATTGAAAAGGGGAGAAGTTCTGTTTTTATTGCATATATCGACGTTTCAGCCGGATTAGAGCGGTTTTACGTGTACATCTTCCATCGGTAATATGAACGGAAAATCAGGAACATTTCAGTTAATTCTAATGAAAACACATTGATTTTTATCATTTGTATTGGAAACAACATTGTCATATGTCTTTTCTTGGATCTAAATAATACGAAACCTTGCATTATGATTCGAAGTTAAAATCCTCAAATTTGGTATAATCGTGACTTTTTTCAAGTTTTTCATGTAGTTTGATATTACGTAAATATATTAATTTTTACCAATATTTCGATACTATTTCATTTAGTATCACGATATGTGATTTGGCCTTCAAATCTCAGAATTTCGCATAATATTGCATTTTAAGCAAGTTTTCTTGCATTTTGTTTCGTACGAGAAATCATCGAATTTAGCAATATTTTGACGTTTATCATTCCCTTTTCCTTTATGTGATTTAATCAAAATATCATCGAATTAGGCAATATTTTGCCGTTTTTCCACGTTTTTGTGAATTTTCGCTTTATTAGTATTAACTCAATAAATATACAATAAAAATGATGCAAACACATAATTGATTAGATTATAACCTTAAATACTTCATTTACAATCATCTATTTGTTTCTCTTTAAAATACTGAGTAAGATATTGAAAAGGGGAGAAGTTCTGTTTTTATTGCATATATCGACGTTTCAGCCGGATTAGAGCGGTTTTACGTGTACATCTTCCATCGGTAATATAAACGGAAAATCAGGAACATTTTAGTTAATTCTAATGAAAACACATTGATTTTTATAATGTGTATTGGAAACAACATTGTCATATGTCTTTTCATGGATCTAAATAGTGCGAAACCTCGCTTTATGAGTCGAAGTTAAAATCCTCAAATTTGGTATAATCGTGACTTTTTCACGTTTTTCATATAGTTTGATATTACGTAAATATATTCATTTTCACCAATATTTCGATACTATTACATGTAGTATCACGATATGTGATTTGGCCTTCAAATCTCAGAATTTCGCATAATATTGCATTTTAAGCAAGTTTTCTTGCATTTTGTTTCGTACGAGAAATCATCGAATTTAGCAATATTTTGACGTTTATCATTCCCTTTTCCTTTATGTGATTTAATCAAAATATCATCGAATTAGGCAATATTTTGCCGTTGTTCCATGTTTTTGTGAATTTTCAGTTTATTAGTATTAACTCAATAAATACACAATAAAAATGATGCAAACACATAATTGATTAGATTATAACCTTAAATACTTCATTTACAATCATCTATTTGTTTCTCTTTAAAATACTGAGTAAGATATTGAAAAGGGGAGAAGTTCTGTTTTTATTGCATATATCGACGTTTCAGCCGGATTAGAGCGGTTTTACGTGTACATTTTCCATCGGTAATATGAACGGAAAATCAGGAACATTTCAGTTAATTCTAATGAAAACACATTGATTTTTATCATTTGTATTGAAAACAACATTGTCATATGTCTTTTCTTGGATCTAAATAATACGAAACCTTGCATTATGATTCGAAGTTAAAATCCTCAAATTTGGTATAATCGTGACTTTTTCACGTTTTTCATGCAGTTTGATATTACGTAAATTTATTCATTTTTACCAATATTTCGATACTATTCCATGTAGTATCACGATATGTGATTTGGCCTTCAAATCTAAGAATTTCGCATAATTTTGCATTTTATGCAAGTTTTCTTGCATTTTGTTTCGTACGAGAAATCATCGAATTTAGCAATATTTTGACGTTTATCATTCCCTTTTCCTTTATGTGATTTAATCAAAATATCATCGAATTAGGCAATATTTTGCCGTTTTTCCACGTTTTTGTGAATTTTCGCTTTATTAGTATTAACTCAATAAATATACAATAAAAATGATGCAAACACATAATTGATTAGATTATAACCTTAAATACTTCATTTACAATCATCTATTTGTTTCTCTTTAAAATACTGAGTAAGATATTGAAAAGGGGAGAAGTTCTGTTTTTATTGCATATATCGACGTTTCAGCCGGATTAGAGCGGTTTTACGTGTACATCTTCCATCGGTAATATAAACGGAAAATCAGGAACATTTTAGTTAATTCTAATGAAAACACATTGATTTTTATAATGTGTATTGGAAACAACATTGTCATATGTCTTTTCATGGATCTAAATAGTGCGAAACCTCGCTTTATGAGTCGAAGTTAAAATCCTCAAATTTGGTATAATCGTGACTTTTTCACGTTTTTCATATAGTTTGATATTACGTAAATATATTCATTTTCACCAATATTTCGATACTATTACATGTAGTATCACGATATGTGATTTGGCCTTCAAATCTCAGAATTTCGCATAATATTGCATTTTAAGCAAGTTTTCTTGCATTTTGTTTCGTACGAGAAATCATCGAATTTAGCAATATTTTGACGTTTATCATTCCCTTTTCCTTTATGTGATTTAATCAAAATATCATCGAATTAGGCAATATTTTGCCGTTGTTCCATGTTTTTGTGAATTTTCAGTTTATTAGTATTAACTCAATAAATACACAATAAAAATGATGCAAACACATAATTGATTAGATTATAACCTTAAATACTTCATTTACAATCATCTATTTGTTTCTCTTTAAAATACTGAGTAAGATATTGAAAAGGGGAGAAGTTCTGTTTTTATTGCATATATCGACGTTTCAGCCGGATTAGAGCGGTTTTACGTGTACATTTTCCATCGGTAATATGAACGGAAAATCAGGAACATTTCAGTTAATTCTAATGAAAACACATTGATTTTTATCATTTGTATTGAAAACAACATTGTCATATGTCTTTTCTTGGATCTAAATAATACGAAACCTTGCATTATGATTCGAAGTTAAAATCCTCAAATTTGGTATAATCGTGACTTTTTCACGTTTTTCATGCAGTTTGATATTACGTAAATTTATTCATTTTTACCAATATTTCGATACTATTCCATGTAGTATCACGATATGTGATTTGGCCTTCAAATCTAAGAATTTCGCATAATTTTGCATTTTATGCAAGTTTTCTTGCATTTTGTTTCGTACGAGATATCATCGAATTTAGCAATATTTTGACGTTTATCATTCCCTTTTCCTTTATGTGATTTTATCAAAATATCATCGAATTAGGCAATATTTTGCCGTTTTTCCACGTTTTTGTGAATTTTCAGTTTATTAGTATTAACTCAATAAATATACAATAAAAATGATGCAAACACATAATTGATTAGATTATAACCTTAAATACTTCATTTACAATCATCTATTTGTTTCTCTTTAAAATACTGAGTAAGATATTGAAAAGGGGAGAAGTTCTGTTTTTATTGCATATATCGACGTTTCAGCCGGATTAGAGCGGTTTTACGTGTACATCTTCCATCGGTAATATAAACGGAAAATCAGGAACATTTTAGTTAATTCTAATGAAAACACATTGATTTTTATAATGTGTATTGGAAACAACATTGTCATATGTCTTTTCATGGATCTAAATAGTGCGAAACCTCGCTTTATGAGTCGAAGTTAAAATCCTCAAATTTGGTATAATCGTGACTTTTTCACGTTTTTCATATAGTTTGATATTACGTAAATATATTCATTTTCACCAATATTTCGATACTATTACATGTAGTATCACGATATGTGATTTGGCCTTCAAATCTCAGAATTTCGCATAATATTGCATTTTAAGCAAGTTTTCTTGCATTTTGTTTCGTACGAGAAATCATCGAATTTAGCAATATTTTGACGTTTATCATTCCCTTTTCCTTTATGTGATTTAATCAAAATATCATCGAATTAGGCAATATTTTGCCGTTGTTCCATGTTTTTGTGAATTTTCAGTTTATTAGTATTAACTCAATAAATACACAATAAAAATGATGCAAACACATAATTGATTAGATTATAACCTTAAATACTTCATTTACAATCATCTATTTGTTTCTCTTTAAAATACTGAGTAAGATATTGAAAAGGGGAGAAGTTCTGTTTTTATTGCATATATCGACGTTTCAGCCGGATTAGAGCGGTTTTACGTGTACATTTTCCATCGGTAATATGAACGGAAAATCAGGAACATTTCAGTTAATTCTAATGAAAACACATTGATTTTTATCATTTGTATTGAAAACAACATTGTCATATGTCTTTTCTTGGATCTAAATAATACGAAACCTTGCATTATGATTCGAAGTTAAAATCCTCAAATTTGGTATAATCGTGACTTTTTCACGTTTTTCATGCAGTTTGATATTACGTAAATTTATTCATTTTTACCAATATTTCGATACTATTCCATGTAGTATCACGATATGTGATTTGGCCTTCAAATCTAAGAATTTCGCATAATTTTGCATTTTATGCAAGTTTTCTTGCATTTTGTTTCGTACGAGATATCATCGAATTTAGCAATATTTTGACGTTTATCATTCCCTTTTCCTTTATGTGATTTTATCAAAATATCATCGAATTAGGCAATATTTTGCCGTTTTTCCACGTTTTTGTGAATTTTCAGTTTATTAGTATTAACTCAATAAATATACAATAAAAATGATGCAAACACATAATTGATTAGATTATAACCTTAAATACTTCATTTACAATCATCTATTTGTTTCTCTTTAAAATACTGAGTAAGATATTGAAAAGGGGAGAAGTTCTGTTTTTATTGCATATATCGACGTTTCAGCCGGATTAGAGCGGTTTTACGTGTACATCTTCCATCGGTAATATGAACGGAAAATCAGGAACATTTCAGTTAATTCTAATGAAAACACATTGATTTTTATCATTTGTATTGGAAACAACATTGTCATATGTCTTTTCTTGGATCTAAATAATACGAAACCTTGCATTATGATTCGAAGTTAAAATCCTCAAATTTGGTATAATCGTGACTTTTTTCAAGTTTTTCATGTAGTTTGATATTACGTAAATATATTCATTTTTACCAATATTTCGATACTATTTCATGTAGTATCACGATATGTGATTTGGCCTTCAAATCTCAGAATTTCGCATAATATTGCATTTTAAGCAAGTTTTCTTGCATTTTGTTTCGTACGAGAAATCATCGAATTTAGCAATATTTTGACGTTTATCATTCCCTTTTCCTTTATGTGATTTAATCAAAATATCATCGAATTAGGCAATATTTTGCCGTTTTTCCACGTTTTTGTGAATTTTCGCTTTATTAGTATTAACTCAATAAATATACAATAAAAATGATGCAAACACATAATTGATTAGATTATAACCTTAAATACTTCATTTACAATCATCTATTTGTTTCTCTTTAAAATACTGAGTAAGATATTGAAAAGGGGAGAAGTTCTGTTTTTATTGCATATATCGACGTTTCAGCCGGATTAGAGCGGTTTTACGTGTACATCTTCCATCGGTAATATAAACGGAAAATCAGGAACATTTTAGTTAATTCTAATGAAAACACATTGATTTTTATAATGTGTATTGGAAACAACATTGTCATATGTCTTTTCATGGATCTAAATAGTGCGAAACCTCGCTTTATGAGTCGAAGTTAAAATCCTCAAATTTGGTATAATCGTGACTTTTTCACGTTTTTCATATAGTTTGATATTACGTAAATATATTCATTTTCACCAATATTTCGATACTATTACATGTAGTATCACGATATGTGATTTGGCCTTCAAATCTCAGAATTTCGCATAATATTGCATTTTAAGCAAGTTTTCTTGCATTTTGTTTCGTACGAGAAATCATCGAATTTAGCAATATTTTGACGTTTATCATTCCCTTTTCCTTTATGTGATTTAATCAAAATATCATCGAATTAGGCAATATTTTGCCGTTGTTCCATGTTTTTGTGAATTTTCAGTTTATTAGTATTAACTCAATAAATACACAATAAAAATGATGCAAACACATAATTGATTAGATTATAACCTTAAATACTTCATTTACAATCATCTATTTGTTTCTCTTTAAAATACTGAGTAAGATATTGAAAAGGGGAGAAGTTCTGTTTTTATTGCATATATCGACGTTTCAGCCGGATTAGAGCGGTTTTACGTGTACATTTTCCATCGGTAATATGAACGGAAAATCAGGAACATTTCAGTTAATTCTAATGAAAACACATTGATTTTTATCATTTGTATTGAAAACAACATTGTCATATGTCTTTTCTTGGATCTAAATAATACGAAACCTTGCATTATGATTCGAAGTTAAAATCCTCAAATTTGGTATAATCGTGACTTTTTCACGTTTTTCATGCAGTTTGATATTACGTAAATTTATTCATTTTTACCAATATTTCGATACTATTCCATGTAGTATCACGATATGTGATTTGGCCTTCAAATCTAAGAATTTCGCATAATTTTGCATTTTATGCAAGTTTTCTTGCATTTTGTTTCGTACGAGATATCATCGAATTTAGCAATATTTTGACGTTTATCATTCCCTTTTCCTTTATGTGATTTTATCAAAATATCATCGAATTAGGCAATATTTTGCCGTTTTTCCACGTTTTTGTGAATTTTCAGTTTATTAGTATTAACTCAATAAATATACAATAAAAATGATGCAAACACATAATTGATTAGATTATAACCTTAAATACTTCATTTACAATCATCTATTTGTTTCTCTTTAAAATACTGAGTAAGATATTGAAAAGGGGAGAAGTTCTGTTTTTATTGCATATATCGACGTTTCAGCCGGATTAGAGCGGTTTTACGTGTACATCTTCCATCGGTAATATGAACGGAAAATCAGGAACATTTCAGTTAATTCTAATGAAAACACATTGATTTTTATCATTTGTATTGGAAACAACATTGTCATATGTCTTTTCTTGGATCTAAATAATACGAAACCTTGCATTATGATTCGAAGTTAAAATCCTCAAATTTGGTATAATCGTGACTTTTTTCAAGTTTTTCATGTAGTTTGATATTACGTAAATATATTCATTTTTACCAATATTTCGATACTATTTCATGTAGTATCACGATATGTGATTTGGCCTTCAAATCTCAGAATTTCGCATAATATTGCATTTTAAGCAAGTTTTCTTGCATTTTGTTTCGTACGAGAAATCATCGAATTTAGCAATATTTTGACGTTTATCATTCCCTTTTCCTTTATGTGATTTAATCAAAATATCATCGAATTAGGCAATATTTTGCCGTTTTTCCACGTTTTTGTGAATTTTCAGTTTATTAGTATTAACTCAATAAATATACAATAAAAATGATGCAAACACATAATTGATTAGATTATAACCTTAAATTCATTTACAATCATCTATTTGTTTCTCTTTAAAATACTGAGTAAGATATTGAAAAGGGGAGAAGTTCTGTTTTTATTGCATATATCGACGTTTCAGCCGGATTAGAGCGGTTTTACGTGTACATCTTCCATCGGTAATATGAACGGAAAATCAGGAACATTTCAGTTAATTCTAATGAAAACACATTGATTTTTATCATTTGTATTGGAAACAACATTGTCATATGTCTTTTCTTGGATCTAAATAATACGAAACCTTGCATTATGATTCGAAGTTAAAATCCTCAATTTTGGTATAATCGTGACTTTTTTCAAGTTTTTCATGTAGTTTGATATTACGTAAATATATTCATTTTTACCAATATTTCGATACTATTACATGTAGTATCACGATATGTGATTTGGCCTTCAAATCTCAGAATTTCGCATAATATTGCATTTTAAGCAAGTTTTCTTGCATTTTGTTTCGTACGAGAAATCATCGAATTTAACAATATTTTGACGTTTATCATTCCCTTTTCCTTTATGTGATTTAATCAAAATATCATCGAATTAGGCAATATTTTGCCGTTGTTCCACGTTTTTGTGAATTTTCAGTTTATTAGTATTAACTCAATAAATATACAATAAAAATGATGCAAACACATAATTGATTAGATTATAACCTTAAATACTTCATTTTCAATCATCTATTTGTTTCTCTTTAAAATACTGATTAAGATATTGAAAAGGGGAGAAGTTCTGTTTTTATTGCATATATCGACGTTTCAGCCAGATTAGAGCGGTTTTACGTGTACATCTTCCATCGGTAATATAAACGGAAAATCAGGAACATTTTAGTTAATTCTAATGAAAACACATTGATTTTTATAATGTGTATTGGAAACAACATTGTCATATGTCTTTTCATGGATCTAAATAGTACGAAACCTCGCTTTATGAGTCGAAGTTAAAATCCTCAAATTTGGTATAATCGTGACTTTTTCACGTTTTTCATGTAGTTTGATATTACGTAAATATATTCATTTTCACCAATATTTCGATACTATTACATGTAGTATCACGATATGTGATTTGGCCTTCAAATCTCAGAATTTCGCATAATATTGCATTTTAAGCAAGTTTTCTTGCATTTTGTTTCGTACGAGAAATCATCGAATTTAACAATATTTTGACGTTTATCATTCCCTTTTCCTTTATGTGATTTAATCAAAATATCATCGAATTAGGCAATATTTTGCCGTTGTTCCACGTTTTTGTGAATTTTCAGTTTATTAGTATTAACTCAATAAATACACAATAAAAATGATGCAAACACATAATTGATTAGATTATAACCTTAAATACTTCATTTACAATCATCTATTTGTTTCTCTTTAAAATACTGAGTAAGATATTGAAAAGGGGAGAAGTTCTGTTTTTATTGCATATATCGACGTTTCAGCCGGATTAGAGCGGTTTTACGTGTACATTTTCCATCGGTAATATGAACGGAAAATCAGGAACATTTCAGTTAATTCTAATGAAAACACATTGATTTTTATCATTTGTATTGAAAACAACATTGTCATATGTCTTTTCTTGGATCTAAATAATACGAAACCTTGCATTATGATTCGAAGTTAAAATCCTCAAATTTGGTATAATCGTGACTTTTTCACGTTTTTCATGCAGTTTGATATTACGTAAATTTATTCATTTTTACCAATATTTCGATACTATTCCATGTAGTATCACGATATGTGATTTGGCCTTCAAATCTCAGAATTTCGCATAATTTTGCATTTTATGCAAGTTTTCTTGCATTTTGTTTCGTACGAGATATCATCGAATTTAGCAATATTTTGACGTTTATCATTCCCTTTTCCTTTATGTGATTTAATCAAAATATCATCGAATTAGGCAATATTTTGCCGTTTTTCCACGTTTTTGTGAATTTTCAGTTTATTAGTATTAACTCAATAAATATACAGTAAAAATGATGCAAACACATAATTGATTAGATTATAACCTTAAATACTTCATTTACAATCATCTATTTGTTTCTCTTTAAAATACTGAGTAAGATATTGAAAAGGGGAGAAGTTCTGTTTTTATTGCATATATCGACGTTTCAGCCGGATTAGAGCGGTTTTACGTGTACATCTTCCATCGGTAATATGAACGGAAAATCAGGAACATTTCAGTTAATTCTAATGAAAACACATTGATTTTTATCATTTGTATTGGAAACAACATTGTCATATGTCTTTTCTTGGATCTAAATAATACGAAACCTTGCATTATGATTCGAAGTTAAAATCCTCAAATTTGGTATAATCGTGACTTTTTTCACGTTTTTCATGTAGTTTGATATTACGTAAATATATTCATTTTTACCAATATTTCGATACTATTTCATGTAGTATCACGATATGTGATTTGGCCTTCAAATCTCAGAATTTCGCATAATATTGCATTTTAAGCAAGTTTTCTTGCATTTTGTTTCGTACGAGAAATCATCGAATTTAGCAATATTTTGACGTTTATCATTCCCTTTTCCTTTATGTGATTTAATCAAAATATCATCGAATTAGGCAATATTTTGCCGTTTTTTCCACGTTTTTGTGAATTTTCAGTTTATTAGTATTAACTCAATAAATATACAATAAAAATGATGCAAACACATAATTGATTAGATTATAACCTTAAATACTTCATTTACAATCATCTATTTGTTTCTCTTTAAAATACTGAGTAAGATATTGAAAAGGGGAGAAGTTCTGTTTTTATTGCATATATCGACGTTTCAGCCGGATTAGAGCGGTTTTACGTGTACATCTTCCATCGGTAATATGAACGGAAAATCAGGAACATTTCAGTTAATTCTAATGAAAACACATTGATTTTTATCATTTGTATTGGAAACAACATTGTCATATGTCTTTTCTTGGATCTAAATAATACGAAACCTTGCATTATGATTCGAAGTTAAAATCCTCAAATTTGGTATAATCGTGACTTTTTTCACGTTTTTCATGTAGTTTGATATTACGTAAATATATTCATTTTTACCAATATTTCGATACTATTTCATGTAGTATCACGATATGTGATTTGGCCTTCAAATCTCAGAATTTCGCATAATATTGCATTTTAAGCAAGTTTTCTTGCATTTTGTTTCGTACGAGAAATCATCGAATTTAGCAATATTTTGACGTTTATCATTCCCTTTTCCTTTATGTGATTTAATCAAAATATCATCGAATTAGGCAATATTTTGCCGTTTTTCCACGTTTTTGTGAATTTTCAGTTTATTAGTATTAACTCAATAAATATACAATAAAAATGATGCAAACACATAATTGATTAGATTATAACCTTAAATACTTCATTTACAATCATCTATTTGTTTCTCTTTAAAATACTGAGTAAGATATTGAAAAGGGGAGAAGTTCTGTTTTTATTGCATATATCGACGTTTCAGCCGGATTAGAGCGGTTTTACGTGTACATCTTCCATCGGTAATATGAACGGAAAATCAGGAACATTTCAGTTAATTCTAATGAAAACACATTGATTTTTATCATTTGTATTGGAAACAACATTGTCATATGTCTTTTCTTGGATCTAAATAATACGAAACCTTGCATTATGATTCGAAGTTAAAATCCTCAAATTTGGTATAATCGTGACTTTTTTCAAGTTTTTCATGTAGTTTGATATTACGTAAATATATTCATTTTTACCAATATTTCGATACTATTTCATTTAGTATCACGATATGTGATTTGGCCTTCAAATCTCAGAATTTCGCATAATATTGCATTTTAAGCAAGTTTTCTTGCATTTTGTTTCGTACGAGAAATCATCGAATTTAGCAATATTTTGACGTTTATCATTCCCTTTTCCTTTATGTGATTTAATCAAAATATCATCGAATTAGGCAATATTTTGCCGTTTTTCCACGTTTTTGTGAATTTTCGCTTTATTAGTATTAACTCAATAAATATACAATAAAAATGATGCAAACACATAATTGATTAGATTATAACCTTAAATTCATTTACAATCATCTATTTGTTTCTCTTTAAAATACTGAGTAAGATATTGAAAAGGGGAGAAGTTCTGTTTTTATTGCATATATCGACGTTTCAGCCGGATTAGAGCGGTTTTACGTGTACATCTTCCATCGGTAATATGAACGGAAAATCAGGAACATTTCAGTTAATTCTAATGAAAACACATTGATTTTTATCATTTGTATTGGAAACAACATTGTCATATGTCTTTTCTTGGATCTAAATAATACGAAACCTTGCATTATGATTCGAAGTTAAAATCCTCAATTTTGGTATAATCGTGACTTTTTTCAAGTTTTTCATGTAGTTTGATATTACGTAAATATATTCATTTTTACCAATATTTCGATACTATTTCATTTAGTATCACGATATGTGATTTGGCCTTCAAATCTCAGAATTTCGCATAATATTGCATTTTAAGCAAGTTTTCTTGCATTTTGTTTCGTACGAGAAATCATCGAATTTAGCAATATTTTGACGTTTATCATTCCCTTTTCCTTTATGTGATTTAATCAAAATATCATCGAATTAGGCAATATTTTGCCGTTTTTCCACGTTTTTGTGAATTTTCGGTTTATTAGTATTATCTATATAAATATACAATAAAAATGATGCAAACACATAATTGATTAGATTATAACCTTAAATACTTCATTTACAATCATCTATTTGTTTCTCTTTAAAATACTGAGTAAGATATTGAAAAGGGGAGAAGTTCTGTTTTTTGCATATATCGACGTTTCAGCCGGATTAGAGCGGTTTTATGTGTACATCTTCCATCGGTAATATAAACGGAAAATCAGGAACATTTTAGTTAATTCTAATGAAAACACATTGATTTTTATAATTTGTATTGGAAACAACATTGTCATATGTCTTTTCATGGATCTAAATAGTACGAAACCTCGCTTTATGATTCGAAGTTAAAATCCTCAAATTTGGTATAATCGTGACTTTTTCACGTTTTTCATGTAGTTTGATATTACGTAAATATATTCATTTTTACCAATATTTCGATACTATTACATGTAGTATCACGATATGTGATTTGGCCTTCAAATCTCAGAATTTCGCATAATATTGCATTTTAAGCAAGTTTTCTTGCATTTTGTTTCGTACGAGAAATCATCGAATTTAACAATATTTTGACGTTTATCATTCCCTTTTCCTTTATGTGATTTAATCAAAATATCATCGAATTAGGCAATATTTTGCCGTTGTTCCACGTTTTTGTGAATTTTCAGTTTATTAGTATTAACTCAATAAATATACAATAAAAATGATGCAAACACATAATTGATTAGATTATAACCTTAAATACTTCATTTTCAATCATCTATTTGTTTCTCTTTAAAATACTGATTAAGATATTGAAAAGGGGAGAAGTTCTGTTTTTATTGCATATATCGACGTTTCAGCCAGATTAGAGCGGTTTTACGTGGACATCTTCCATCGGTAATATAAACGGAAAATCAGGAACATTTCAGTTAATTCTAATGAAAACACATTGATTTTTATCATTTGTATTGGAAACAACATTGGCATATGTCTTTTCTTGGATCTAAATAATACGAGACCTTGCATTATGATTCGAAGTTAAAATCCTCAAATTTGGTATAATCGTGACTTTTTTCACGTTTTTCATGTAGTTTGATATTACGTAAATATATTCATTTTTACCAATATTTCGATACTATTTCATGTAGTATCACGATATGTGATTTGGCCTTCAAATATCAGAATTTCGCATAATTTTGCATTTTAAGCAAGTTTTCTTGCATTTTGTTTCGTACGAGAAATCATCGAATTTAGCAATATTTTGACGTTTATCATTCCCTTTTCCTTTATGTGATTTAATCAAAATATCATCGAATTAGGCAATATTTTGCCGTTTTTCCACGTTTTTGTGAATTTTCAGTTTATTAGTATTAACTCAATAAATATACAATAAAAATGATGCAAACACATAATTGATTAGATTATAACCTTAAATACTTCATTTTCAATCATCTAGTTGTTTCTCTTTAAAATACTGAGTAAGATAATGAAAAGGGGAGAAGTTCTGTTTTTATTGCATATATCGACGTTTCAGCCGGATTAGAGCGGTTTTACGTGTACATCTTCCATCGGTAATATGAACGGAAAATCAGGAACATTTCAGTTAATTCTAATGAAAACACATTGATTTTTATCATTTGTATTGGAAACAACATTGTCATATGTCTTTTCTTGGATCTAAATAATACGAAACCTTGCATTATGATTCGAAGTTAAAATCCTCAAATTTGGTATAATCGTGACTTTTTTCACGTTTTTCATGTAGTTTGATATTACGTAAATATATTCATTTTTACCAATATTTCGATACTATTTCATGTAGTATCACGATATGTGATTTGGCCTTCAAATCTCAGATTTTCGCATAATTTTGCATTTTAAGCAAGTTTTCTTGCATTTTGTTTCGTACGAGAAATCATCGAATTTAGCAATATTTTGACGTTTATCATTCCCTTTTCCTTTATGTGATTTAATCAAAATATCATCGAATTAGGCAATATTTTGCCGTTTTTCCACGTTTTTGTGAATTTTCAGTTTATTAGTATTAACTCAATAAATATACAATAAAAATTATGCAAACACATAATTGATTAGATTATAACCTTAAATACTTTATTTTCAATCATCTATTTGTTTCTCTTTAAAATACTGATTAAGATATTGAAAAGGGGAGAAGTTCGGTTTTTATTGCATATATCGACGTTTCAGCCGGATTAGAGCGGTTTTACGTGGACATCTTCCATCGGTAATATAAACGGAAAATCAGGAACATTTTAGTTAATTCTAATGAAAACACATTGATTTTTATAATTTGTATTGGAAACAACATTGTCATATGTCTTTTCTTGGATCTAAATAGTACGAAACCTCTCTTTATGATTCGAAGTTAAAATCCTCAAATTTGGTATAATCGTGACTTTTTTCACGTTTTTCATGTAGTTTGATATTACGTAAATATATTCATTTTACCAATATTTCGATACTATTTCATGTAGTATCACGATATGTGATTTGGCATTCAAATCTCAGAATTTCGCATAATATTGCATTTTAAGCAAGTTTTCTTGCATTTTGTTTCGTACGAGAAATCATCGAATTTAGCAATATTTTGACGTTTATCATTCCCTTTTCCTTTATGTGATTTAATCAAAATATCATCGAATTAGGCAATATTTTGCCGTTTTTCCACGTTTTTGTGAATTTTCAGTTTATTAGTATTAACTCAATAAATATACAATAAAAATGATGCAAACACATAATTGATTAGATTATAACCTTAAATACTTCATTTACAATCATCTATTTGTTTCTCTTTAAAATACTGAGTAAGATATTGAAAAGGGGAGAAGTTCTGTTTTTATTGCATATATCGACGTTTCAGCCGGATTAGAGCGGTTTTACGTGTACATCTTCCATCGGTAATATGAACGGAAAATCAGGAACATTTCAGTTAATTCTAATGAAAACACATTGATTTTTATCATTTGTATTGGAAACAACATTGTCATATGTCTTTTCTTGGATCTAAATAATACGAAACCTTGCATTATGATTCGAAGTTAAAATCCTCAAATTTGGTATAATCGTGACTTTTTTCACGTTTTTCATGTAGTTTGATATTACGTAAATATATTCATTTTTACCAATATTTCGATACTATTTCATGTAGTATCACGATATGTGATTTGGCCTTCAAATCTCAGAATTTCGCATAATATTGCATTTTAAGCAAGTTTTCTTGCATTTTGTTTCGTACGAGAAATCATCGAATTTAGCAATATTTTGACGTTTATCATTCCCTTTTCCTTTATGTGATTTAATCAAAATATCATCGAATTAGGCAATATTTTGCCGTTTTTCCACGTTTTTGTGAATTTTCAGTTTATTAGTATTAACTCAATAAATATACAATAAAAATGATGCAAACACATAATTGATTAGATTATAACCTTAAATACTTCATTTACAATCATCTATTTGTTTCTCTTTAAAATACTGAGTAAGATATTGAAAAGGGGAGAAGTTCTGTTTTTATTGCATATATCGACGTTTCAGCCGGATTAGAGCGGTTTTACGTGTACATCTTCCATCGGTAATATGAACGGAAAATCAGGAACATTTCAGTTAATTCTAATGAAAACACATTGATTTTTATCATTTGTATTGGAAACAACATTGTCATATGTCTTTTCTTGGATCTAAATAATACGAAACCTTGCATTATGATTCGAAGTTAAAATCCTCAAATTTGGTATAATCGTGACTTTTTTCAAGTTTTTCATGTAGTTTGATATTACGTAAATATATTCATTTTTACCAATATTTCGATACTATTTCATTTAGTATCACGATATGTGATTTGGCCTTCAAATCTCAGAATTTCGCATAATATTGCATTTTAAGCAAGTTTTCTTGCATTTTGTTTCGTACGAGAAATCATCGAATTTAGCAATATTTTGACGTTTATCATTCCCTTTTCCTTTATGTGATTTAATCAAAATATCATCGAATTAGGCAATATTTTGCCGTTTTTCCACGTTTTTGTGAATTTTCGCTTTATTAGTATTAACTCAATAAATATACAATAAAAATGATGCAAACACATAATTGATTAGATTATAACCTTAAATTCATTTACAATCATCTATTTGTTTCTCTTTAAAATACTGAGTAAGATATTGAAAAGGGGAGAAGTTCTGTTTTTATTGCATATATCGACGTTTCAGCCGGATTAGAGCGGTTTTACGTGTACATCTTCCATCGGTAATATGAACGGAAAATCAGGAACATTTCAGTTAATTCTAATGAAAACACATTGATTTTTATCATTTGTATTGGAAACAACATTGTCATATGTCTTTTCTTGGATCTAAATAATACGAAACCTTGCATTATGATTCGAAGTTAAAATCCTCAATTTTGGTATAATCGTGACTTTTTTCAAGTTTTTCATGTAGTTTGATATTACGTAAATATATTCATTTTTACCAATATTTCGATACTATTTCATTTAGTATCACGATATGTGATTTGGCCTTCAAATCTCAGAATTTCGCATAATATTGCATTTTAAGCAAGTTTTCTTGCATTTTGTTTCGTACGAGAAATCATCGAATTTAGCAATATTTTGACGTTTATCATTCCCTTTTCCTTTATGTGATTTAATCAAAATATCGTCGAATTAGGCAATATTTTGCCGTTTTTCCACGTTTTTGTGAATTTTCGGTTTATTAGTATTATCTATATAAATATACAATAAAAATGATGTAAACACATAATTGATTAGATTATAACCTTAAATACTTCATTTACAATCATCTATTTGTTTCTCTTTGAAATACTGAGTAAGATATTGAAAAGGGGAGAAGTTCTGTTTTTATTGCATATATCGACGTTTCAGCCGGATTAGAGCGGTTTTACGTGTACATCTTCCATCGGTAATATGAACGGAAAATCAGGAACATTTCAGTTAATTCTAATGAAAACACATTGATTTTTATCATTTGTATTGGAAACAACATTGTCATATGTCTTTTCTTGGATCTAAATAATACGAAACCTTGCATTATGATTCGAAGTTAAAATCCTCAAATTTGGTATAATCGTGACTTTTTTCACGTTTTTCATGTAGTTTGATATTACGTAAATATATTCATTTTTACCAATATTTCGATACTATTTCATGTAGTATCACGATATGTGATTTGGCCTTCAAATCTCAGAATTTCGCATAATATTGCATTTTAAGCAAGTTTTCTTGCATTTTGTTTCGTACGAGAAATCATCGAATTTAGCAATATTTTGACGTTTATCATTCCCTTTTCCTTTATGTGATTTAATCAAAATATCATCGAATTAGGCAATATTTTGCCGTTTTTCCACGTTTTTGTGAATTTTCAGTTTATTAGTATTAACTCAATAAATATACAATAAAAATGATGCAAACACATAATTGATTAGATTATAACCTTAAATACTTCATTTACAATCATCTATTTGTTTCTCTTTAAAATACTGAGTAAGATATTGAAAAGGGGAGAAGTTCTGTTTTTATTGCATATATCGACGTTTCAGCCGGATTAGAGCGGTTTTACGTGTACATCTTCCATCGGTAATATGAACGGAAAATCAGGAACATTTGAGTTAATTCTAATGAAAACACATTGATTTTTATCATTTGTATTGGAAACAACATTGTCATATGTCTTTTCTTGGATCTAAATAATACGAAACCTTGCATTATGATTCGAAGTTAAAATCCTCAAATTTGGTATAATCGTGACTTTTTTCAAGTTTTTCATGTAGTTTGATATTACGTAAATATATTCATTTTTACCAATATTTCGATACTATTTCATTTAGTATCACGATATGTGATTTGGCCTTCAAATCTCAGAATTTCGCATAATATTGCATTTTAAGCAAGTTTTCTTGCATTTTGTTTCGTACGAGAAATCATCGAATTTAGCAATATTTTGACGTTTATCATTCCCTTTTCCTTTATGTGATTTAATCAAAATATCATCGAATTAGGCAATATTTTGCCGTTTTTCCACGTTTTTGTGAATTTTCGGTTTATTAGTATTATCTATATAAATATACAATAAAAATGATGCAAACACATAATTGATTAGATTATAACCTTAAATACTTCATTTACAATCATCTATTTGTTTCTCTTTAAAATACTGAGTAAGATATTGAAAAGGGGAGAAGTTCTGTTTTTTGCATATATCGACGTTTCAGCCGGATTAGAGCGGTTTTACGTGTACATCTTCCATCGGTAATATAAACGGAAAATCAGGAACATTTTAGTTAATTCTAATGAAAACACATTGATTTTTATAATTTGTATTGGAAACAACATTGTCATATGTCTTTTCATGGATCTAAATAGTACGAAACCTCGCTTTATGATTCGAAGTTAAAATCCTCAAATTTGGTATAATCGTGACTTTTTCACGTTTTTCATGTAGTTTGATATTACGTAAATATATTCATTTTTACCAATATTTCGATACTATTACATGTAGTATCACGATATGTGATTTGGCCTTCAAATCTCAGAATTTCGCATAATATTGCATTTTAAGCAAGTTTTCTTGCATTTTGTTTCGTACGAGAAATCATCGAATTTAACAATATTTTGACGTTTATCATTCCCTTTTCCTTTATGTGATTTAATCAAAATATCATCGAATTAGGCAATATTTTGCCGTTGTTCCACGTTTTTGTGAATTTTCAGTTTATTAGTATTAACTCAATAAATATACAATAAAAATGATGCAAACACATAATTGATTAGATTATAACCTTAAATACTTCATTTTCAATCATCTATTTGTTTCTCTTTAAAATACTGATTAAGATATTGAAAAGGGGAGAAGTTCTGTTTTTATTGCATATATCGACGTTTCAGCCAGATTAGAGCGGTTTTACGTGGACATCTTCCATCGGTAATATAAACGGAAAATCAGGAACATTTCAGTTAATTCTAATGAAAACACATTGATTTTTATCATTTGTATTGGAAACAACATTGGCATATGTCTTTTCTTGGATCTAAATAATACGAGACCTTGCATTATGATTCGAAGTTAAAATCCTCAAATTTGGTATAATCGTGACTTTTTTCACGTTTTTCATGTAGTTTGATATTACGTAAATATATTCATTTTTACCAATATTTCGATACTATTTCATGTAGTATCACGATATGTGATTTGGCCTTCAAATCTCAGAATTTCGCATAATTTTGCATTTTAAGCAAGTTTTCTTGCATTTTGTTTCGTACGAGAAATCATCGAATTTAGCAATATTTTGACGTTTATCATTCCCTTTTCCTTTATGTGATTTAATCAAAATATCATCGAATTAGGCAATATTTTGCCGTTTTTCCACGTTTTTGTGAATTTTCAGTTTATTAGTATTAACTCAATAAATATACAATAAAAATGATGCAAACACATAATTGATTAGATTATAACCTTAAATACTTCATTTTCAATCATCTAGTTGTTTCTCTTTAAAATACTGAGTAAGATAATGAAAAGGGGAGAAGTTCTGTTTTTATTGCATATATCGACGTTTCAGCCGGATTAGAGCGGTTTTACGTGTACATCTTCCATCGGTAATATGAACGGAAAATCAGGAACATTTCAGTTAATTCTAATGAAAACACATTGATTTTTATCATTTGTATTGGAAACAACATTGTCATATGTCTTTTCTTGGATCTAAATAATACGAAACCTTGCATTATGATTCGAAGTTAAAATCCTCAAATTTGGTATAATCGTGACTTTTTTCACGTTTTTCATGTAGTTTGATATTACGTAAATATATTCATTTTTACCAATATTTCGATACTATTTCATGTAGTATCACGATATGTGATTTGGCCTTCAAATCTCAGATTTTCGCATAATTTTGCATTTTAAGCAAGTTTTCTTGCATTTTGTTTCGTACGAGAAATCATCGAATTTAGCAATATTTTGACGTTTATCATTCCCTTTTCCTTTATGTGATTTAATAAAAATATCATCGAATTAGGCAATATTTTGCCGTTTTTCCACGTTTTTGTGAATTTTCAGTTTATTAGTATTAACTCAATAAATATACAATAAAAATTATGCAAACACATAATTGATTAGATTATAACCTTAAATACTTTATTTTCAATCATCTATTTGTTTCTCTTTAAAATACTGATTAAGATATTGAAAAGGGGAGAAGTTCGGTTTTTATTGCATATATCGACGTTTCAGCCGGATTAGAGCGGTTTTACGTGGACATCTTCCATCGGTAATATAAACGGAAAATCAGGAACATTTTAGTTAATTCTAATGAAAACACATTGATTTTTATAATTTGTATTGGAAACAACATTGTCATATGTCTTTTCTTGGATCTAAATAGTACGAAACCTCTCTTTATGATTCGAAGTTAAAATCCTCAAATTTGGTATAATCGTGACTTTTTTCACGTTTTTCATGTAGTTTGATATTACGTAAATATATTCATTTTACCAATATTTCGATACTATTTCATGTAGTATCACGATATGTGATTTGGCATTCAAATCTCAGAATTTCGCATAATATTGCATTTTAAGCAAGTTTTCTTGCATTTTGTTTCGTACGAGAAATCATCGAATTTAGCAATATTTTGACGTTTATCATTCCCTTTTCCTTTATGTGATTTAATCAAAATATCATCGAATTAGGCAATATTTTGCCGTTTTTCCACGTTTTTGTGAATTTTCAGTTTATTAGTATTAACTCAATAAATATACAATAAAAATGATGCAAACACATAATTGATTAGATTATAACCTTAAATACTTCATTTACAATCATCTATTTGTTTCTCTTTAAAATACTGAGTAAGATATTGAAAAGGGGAGAAGTTCTGTTTTTATTGCATATATCGACGTTTCAGCCGGATTAGAGCGGTTTTACGTGTACATCTTCCATCGGTAATATGAACGGAAAATCAGGAACATTTCAGTTAATTCTAATGAAAACACATTGATTTTTATCATTTGTATTGGAAACAACATTGTCATATGTCTTTTCTTGGATCTAAATAATACGAAACCTTGCATTATGATTCGAAGTTAAAATCCTCAAATTTGGTATAATCGTGACTTTTTTCACGTTTTTCATGTAGTTTGATATTACGTAAATATATTCATTTTTACCAATATTTCGATACTATTTCATGTAGTATCACGATATGTGATTTGGCCTTCAAATCTCAGAATTTCGCATAATATTGCATTTTAAGCAAGTTTTCTTGCATTTTGTTTCGTACGAGAAATCATCGAATTTAGCAATATTTTGACGTTTATCATTCCCTTTTCCTTTATGTGATTTAATCAAAATATCATCGAATTAGGCAATATTTTGCCGTTTTTCCACGTTTTTGTGAATTTTCAGTTTATTAGTATTAACTCAATAAATATACAATAAAAATGATGCAAACACATAATTGATTAGATTATAACCTTAAATACTTCATTTACAATCATCTATTTGTTTCTCTTTAAAATACTGAGTAAGATATTGAAAAGGGGAGAAGTTCTGTTTTTATTGCATATATCGACGTTTCAGCCGGATTAGAGCGGTTTTACGTGTACATCTTCCATCGGTAATATGAACGGAAAATCAGGAACATTTCAGTTAATTCTAATGAAAACACATTGATTTTTATCATTTGTATTGGAAACAACATTGTCATATGTCTTTTCTTGGATCTAAATAATACGAAACCTTGCATTATGATTCGAAGTTAAAATCCTCAAATTTGGTATAATCGTGACTTTTTTCAAGTTTTTCATGTAGTTTGATATTACGTAAATATATTCATTTTTACCAATATTTCGATACTATTTCATTTAGTATCACGATATGTGATTTGGCCTTCAAATCTCAGAATTTCGCATAATATTGCATTTTAAGCAAGTTTTCTTGCATTTTGTTTCGTACGAGAAATCATCGAATTTAGCAATATTTTGACGTTTATCATTCCCTTTTCCTTTATGTGATTTAATCAAAATATCATCGAATTAGGCAATATTTTGCCGTTTTTCCACGTTTTTGTGAATTTTCGCTTTATTAGTATTAACTCAATAAATATACAATAAAAATGATGCAAACACATAATTGATTAGATTATAACCTTAAATTCATTTACAATCATCTATTTGTTTCTCTTTAAAATACTGAGTAAGATATTGAAAAGGGGAGAAGTTCTGTTTTTATTGCATATATCGACGTTTCAGCCGGATTAGAGCGGTTTTACGTGTACATCTTCCATCGGTAATATGAACGGAAAATCAGGAACATTTCAGTTAATTCTAATGAAAACACATTGATTTTTATCATTTGTATTGGAAACAACATTGTCATATGTCTTTTCTTGGATCTAAATAATACGAAACCTTGCATTATGATTCGAAGTTAAAATCCTCAATTTTGGTATAATCGTGACTTTTTTCAAGTTTTTCATGTAGTTTGATATTACGTAAATATATTCATTTTTACCAATATTTCGATACTATTTCATTTAGTATCACGATATGTGATTTGGCCTTCAAATCTCAGAATTTCGCATAATATTGCATTTTAAGCAAGTTTTCTTGCATTTTGTTTCGTACGAGAAATCATCGAATTTAGCAATATTTTGACGTTTATCATTCCCTTTTCCTTTATGTGATTTAATCAAAATATCGTCGAATTAGGCAATATTTTGCCGTTTTTCCACGTTTTTGTGAATTTTCGGTTTATTAGTATTATCTATATAAATATACAATAAAAATGATGCAAACACATAATTGATTAGATTATAACCTTAAATACTTCATTTACAATCATCTATTTGTTTCTCTTTAAAATACTGAGTAAGATATAGAAAAGGGGAGAAGTTCTGTTTTTTTGCATATATCGACGTTTCAGCCGGATTAGAGCGGTTTTACGTGTACATCTTCCATCGGTAATATAAACGGAAAATCAGGAACATTTTAGTTAATTCTAATGAAAACACATTGATTTTTATAATTTGTATTGGAAACAACATTGTCATATGTCTTTTCATGGATCTAAATAGTACGAAACCTCGCTTATGATTCGAAGTTAAAATCCTCAAATTTGGTATAATCGTGACTTTTTCACGTTTTTCATGTAGTTTGATATTACGTAAATATATTCATTTTTACCAATATTTCGATACTATTACATGTAGTATCACGATATGTGATTTGGCCTTCAAATCTCAGAATTTCGCATAATATTGCATTTTAAGCAAGTTTTTCTTGCATTTTGTTTCGTACGAGAAATCATCGAATTTAACAATATTTTGACGTTTATCATTCCCTTTTCCTTTATGTGATTTAATCAAAATATCATCGAATTAGGCAATATTTTGCCGTTGTTCCACGTTTTTGTGAATTTTCAGTTTATTAGTATTAACTCAATAAATATACAATAAAAATGATGCAAACACATAATTGATTAGATTATAACCTTAAATACTTCATTTTCAATCATCTATTTGTTTCTCTTTAAAATACTGATTAAGATATTGAAAAGGGGAGAAGTTCTGTTTTTATTGCATATATCGACGTTTCAGCCAGATTAGAGCGGTTTTACGTGGACATCTTCCATCGGTAATATAAACGGAAAATCAGGAACATTTCAGTTAATTCTAATGAAAACACATTGATTTTTATCATTTGTATTGGAAACAACATTGGCATATGTCTTTTCTTGGATCTAAATAATACGAGACCTTGCATTATGATTCGAAGTTAAAATCCTCAAATTTGGTATAATCGTGACTTTTTTCACGTTTTTCATGTAGTTTGATATTACGTAAATATATTCATTTTTACCAATATTTCGATACTATTTCATGTAGTATCACGATATGTGATTTGGCCTTCAAATCTCAGAATTTCGCATAATTTTGCATTTTAAGCAAGTTTTCTTGCATTTTGTTTCGTACGAGAAATCATCGAATTTAGCAATATTTTGACGTTTATCATTCCCTTTTCCTTTATGTGATTTAATCAAAATATCATCGAATTAGGCAATATTTTGCCGTTTTTCCACGTTTTTGTGAATTTTCAGTTTATTAGTATTAACTCAATAAATATACAATAAAAATGATGCAAACACATAATTGATTAGATTATAACCTTAAATACTTCATTTTCAATCATCTAGTTGTTTCTCTTTAAAATACTGAGTAA
>NW_027189135.1:43203-72373 GCF_040958095.1 Procambarus clarkii
TTCAGGAACATTTTAGTTAATTCTAATGAAAACACATTGATTTTTATAATTTGTATTGGAAACAACATTGTCATATGTCTTTTCATGGATCTAAATAGTACGAAACCTCGCTTTATGATTCGAAGTTAAAATCCACAAATTTGGTATAATAGTGACTTTTTTCGTTTTTCATGTAGTTTGATATTACGTAAATATATTCATTTTTCCAATATTTCGATACTATTTCATGTAGTATCACGATATGTGATTTGGCCTTCAAATCTCAGAATTTCGCATAATATTGCATTTTAAGTAAGTTTTCTTGCATTTTGTTTCGTACGAGAAATCATCGAATTTAGCAATATTTTGACGTTTATCATTCCCTTTTCCTTTGTGTGATTTAATCAAAATATCATCAAATTAGGCAATATTTTGCCGTTTTTCCTCGTTTTTGTGAATTTTCAGTTTATTAGTATTAACTCAATAAATATACAATTAAAATGATGCAAACACATAATTGATTAGATTATAACCTTAAATACTTCATTTTCAATCATATATTTGTTTCTCTTTAAAATACTGAGTAAGATATTGAAAAGGGGGAGAAGTTCTGTTTTATTGCATATATCGACGTTTCAGCCGGATTAGAGCGGTTTTACGTGTACATCTTCCATCGGTAATATAAACGGAAAATCAGGAACATTTTAGTTAATTCTAATGAAAACACATTGATTTTTATAATTTGTATTGGAAACAACATTGTCATATGTCTTTTCATGGATCTAAATAGTACGAAACCTCGCTTTATGATTCGAAGTTAAAATCCTCAAATTTGGTAAAATAGTGACTTTTTTTCACGTTTTTCATGTAGTTTGATATTACGTATATATATTCATTTTTACCAATATTTCGATACTAATTCATGTAGTGTCACGATATGTGATTTGGCCTTCAAATCTCAGAATTTCGCATAATATTGCATTTTAAGCAAGTTTTCTTGCATTTTGTTTCGTATGAGAAATCATCGAATTTAGCAATATTTTGACGTTTATCATTACCTTTTCCTTTATGTGATTTAATCAAAATATCATCGAATTAGGCAATATTTTGCCGTTTTTCCACGTTTTTGTGAATTTTCAGTTTATTAGTATTAATTCATTAAATATACAATAAAAATGATGCAAACACATAATTGATTAGATAGTAACCTTAAATACTTCATTTTCAATCATCTATTTGTTTCTCGTTAAAATACTGAGTAAGATATTGAAAAGGGGAGAAGTTCGGTTTTTATTGCATATATCGACGTTTCAGCCGGAATAGAGCGGTTTTACGTGTACATCTTCCATCGGTAATATAAACGGAAAATCAGGAACATTTTAGTTAATTCTAATGAAAACACATTGATTTTTATAATTTGTATTGGAAACAACATTGTCATATGTCTTTTCATGGATCTAAATAGTACGAAACCTCGCTTTATGATTCGAAGTTAAAATCCACAAATTTGGTATAATAGTGACTTTTTTCGTTTTTCATGTAGTTTGATATTACGTAAATATATTCATTTTTCCAATATTTCGATACTATTTCATGTAGTATCACGATATGTGATTTGGCCTTCAAATCTCAGAATTTCGCAATATTATGCGAAATTCTGAGATTTGAAGGCCAAATCACATATCGTGATACTACATGAAATAGTATCGAAATATTGGTAAAAATGAATATATTTACGTAATATCAAACTACATGAAAAACCTGAAAAAAGTCACGATTATACCAAATTTGAGGATTTTAACTTCGAATCATAAAGCGAGGTTTCGTACTATTTAGATCCATGAAAAGACATATGACAATGTTGTTTCCAATACAAATTATAAAAATCAATGTGTTTTCATTAGAATTAACTAAAATGTTCCTGATTTTCCGTTTATATTACCGATGGAAGATGTCCACGTAAAACCGCTCTAATCCGGCTGAAACGTCGATATATGCAATAAAAACAGAACTTCTCCCCTTTTCAATATCTTAATCAGTATTTTAAAGAGAAACAAATAAATGATTGAAAATGAAGTATTTAAGGTTATAATCTAATCAATTATGTGTTTGCATCATTTTTATTGTATATTTATTGAGTTAATACTAATAAACTGAAAATTCACAAAAACGTGGAAAAACGGCAAAATATTGCCTAATTCGATGATATTTTGATTAAATGACATGAAGGAAAAGGGAATGATAAACGTCAAAATATTGCTAAATTCGATGATTTCTCGTACGAAACAAAATGCAAGAAAACTTGCTTAAAATGCAATATTATGCGAAATTCTGAGATTTGAAGGCCAAATCACAGATCGTGATACTACATGAAATAGTATCGAAATATTGGGAAAAATTAATATATATACGTAATATCAAACTACATGAAAAACGTGAAAAAAGTCACTATTATACCAAATTTGAGGATTTTAAATTCGAATCATAAAGCGAGGTTTCGTACTATTTAGATCCATGAAAAGACATATGACAATGTTGTTTCCAATACAAATTATAAAAATCAATGTGTTTTCATTAGAATTAACTAAAATGTTCCTGATTTTCCGTTTATATTACCGATGGAAGATGTACACGCAAAACCCTTCTATTCCGGCTGAAACGTCGATATATGCAATAAAAACCGAACTTCTCCCCTTTTCAATATCTTACTCAGTATTTAAAAGAGAAACAAATAGATGATTGAAAATGAAGTAATTAAGGTTACAATCTAATCAATTATGTGTTTGCATCATTTTTATTGTATATTTATTGAGTTAATACTAATAAACTGAAAATTCACAAAAACGTGGAAAAACGGCAAAATATTGCCTAATTCGATGATATTTTGATTAAATCACATAAAGGAAAAGAGAAATAAAATAAAGGGAAAAGGGAAAAAAAATAAACGTCAAAATATTGCTAAATTCGATGATTTCTGGTACGAAACAAAATGCAAGAAAACTTGCTTAAAATGCAATATTATGCGAAATTCTGAGATTCGAAGGCCAAATCACATATCGTGATACTACATGAAATAGTATCGAAATATAGGTAAAAATGAATATATTTACGTAATATCAAACTACATGAAAAACGTGAAAAAGTCAATATTTAACTATATTTGAGGATTTTAACTTCAAATCATAGAGCGAGGTTTCGTATTATTTAGATCCAAGAAAAGACATATGAAAATGTTGTTTCCAATACAAATGATAAAAATCAATGTATTTTCATTAGTGTTAACTAAAATGTTCCTGATTTTCCGTTTATATTACCGATGGAAGATGTACACGAAAATCGCTCTATTCCGGCTGAAACGTCGATATATGCAATAAAAACAGAACTTCTCCCCTTTTCAATATCTTACTCAGTATTTTAACGAGAAACTAATAGTTGATTGAAAATGAAGTATTTAAGGTTATTATCTAATCAATTATGTGTTTGCCTCATTTTTATCGTATATATAATGAATTAATACCCATAGACTGAAAATTCACAAAAACGAGGAAAAATGGCAAAATATTGCCTAATTCGATCATATTTTGTTTAAATCAAACAAAGGAAAAGGGGATGATAAACGTCAAAATATTGCTAAATTCGATGATTTCTCGTACGAAACAAAATGCAAGAAAACTTGCTTAAAATGCAATATTGTGCGAAATTCTGAGATTTGAAGGCCAAATCACATATCGTTATACTACATGAAATAGAATCGAAATATTGGTAAAAATGAATGTATTTACGTAGTATCAAACTACATGAAAAACTTGAAAAAAAAGTAACTATTTAACCATATTTGAGGATTTTAACTTCAAATCATAGAGCGAGGTTTCGTATTATTTAGATCCAAGAAAAGACATATGAAAATGTTGTTTCCAATACAAATGATAAAAATCAATGTATTTTCAATAGTATTAACACTTTCGCGCTTTATATTAGAGATAACTCGTCACTGGTTTTTCTTACGATTCCGCATAACTGCCTACTTTTCTCGTCAATCGAAAAAATATTTCTATAAATTCCATTTTTAAACTGAAATGGATGGGGATACTTTTGTTTTGTAGAGAATTTATTTGCGAATTTTTTTGGTACCAGAATGAATATTATATCACATAAACTTCTATGAGTAAAAAAAAAAATACACAAAGTATGTTTGGGGGTGTGGCGAGCGTGTGGCAGTGGGTTCCCCTTTAGCCGTTGATATATCCAACACGTGGGAAATATTTGTATGTGTTATGTATATGTCTGTGTAGGGAATTTTACTGCGATCACTGTCATACAAATTATAAAATGTTTCAACAAGTATAAACATGACAAACATCAAACGAACAAAAACAATGCGTTCGTTTCTGCCGCGAACGCATACTGAGCGACGTGGTTCTATATTTGGCGCTTCTCTTACACATGCTTTGTACCAATGTTTACAGTTCATCTTATAGGAAATTTTATTGCGAACACATTGGTATAAAAAAGAAATACGTACATAGAAAAGTAGGGTCAGGAAACGTATAAACTTTCCAAGCATGATTTCCCCCCGGTGTTTTCGCCAGTGCGCTCGCGGCTAACTACTCTCCACTTCACACACTGTTGCGGGTGGGCAATTACCTATATTAAACATTCATATGCATATGTCCGTGTAGAGAATTTTATTGCGATTCCAATGATACCAAAATTAGCGATGTAGGACAACTGTAGGCTTCGCAACCATTAAGAAAGTGGAAACATTTTGTTGCTGTTTGGCGCTCTCGGCGAGTGATCTGCATAGTTTTTTATTTGGTGTTGATACTCCTTATGCTTGGGCGGCATTTTATAGGTATGCTCTGATAGACAATTTCATTGCGAACACAGTGATACCAAATTTAAATACGTGCGCCTTCAATTATTGTCAGGACAGTCAAAAGAGTGTACACTTTTTCGGTCTTACCGCGTAGGCGCGCGAAGTGCCGAAAGCATCTGGGGTATTGTTTTTTTTTGAGCGCCGAGAGCGCGAAAGTGTTAACTAAAATGTTCCTGATTTTCCGTTTATATTACCGATGGAAGATGTACATCTTCCATCGGTAATATAAACGGAAAATCAGGAACATTTTAGTTAATTCTAATGAAAACACATTGATTTTTATAATTTGTATTGGAAACAACATTGTCATATGTCTTTTCATGGATCTAAATAGTACGAAACCTCGCTTTATGATTCGAAGTTAAAATCCACAAATTTGGTATAATAGTGACTTTTTTCGTTTTTCATGTAGTTTGATATTACGTAAATATATTCATTTTTCCAATATTTCGATACTATTTCATGTAGTATCACGATATGTGATTTGGCCTTCAAATCTCAGAATTTCGCATAATATTGCATTTTAAGTAAGTTTTCTTGCATTTTGTTTCGTACGAGAAATCATCGAATTTAGCAATATTTTGACGTTTATCATTCCCTTTTCCTTTGTGTGATTTAATCAAAATATCATCAAATTAGGCAATATTTTGCCGTTTTTCCTCGTTTTTGTGAATTTTCAGTTTATTAGTATTAACTCAATAAATATACAATTAAAATGATGCAAACACATAATTGATTAGATTATAACCTTAAATACTTCATTTTCAATCATATATTTGTTTCTCTTTAAAATACTGAGTAAGATATTGAAAAGGGGGAGAAGTTCTGTTTTATTGCATATATCGACGTTTCAGCCGGATTAGAGCGGTTTTACGTGTACATCTTCCATCGGTAATATAAACGGAAAATCAGGAACATTTTAGTTAATTCTAATGAAAACACATTGATTTTTATAATTTGTATTGGAAACAACATTGTCATATGTCTTTTCATGGATCTAAATAGTACGAAACCTCGCTTTATGATTCGAAGTTAAAATCCTCAAATTTGGTAAAATAGTGACTTTTTTCACGTTTTTCATGTAGTTTGATATTACGTATATATATTCATTTTTACCAATATTTCGATACTAATTCATGTAGTGTCACGATATGTGATTTGGCCTTCAAATCTCAGAATTTCGCATAATATTGCATTTTAAGCAAGTTTTCTTGCATTTTGTTTCGTATGAGAAATCATCGAATTTAGCAATATTTTGACGTTTATCATTACCTTTTCCTTTATGTGATTTAATCAAAATATCATCGAATTAGGCAATATTTTGCCGTTTTTCCACGTTTTTGTGAATTTTCAGTTTATTAGTATTAATTCATTAAATATACAATAAAAATGATGCAAACACATAATTGATTAGATAGTAACCTTAAATACTTCATTTTCAATCATCTATTTGTTTCTCGTTAAAATACTGAGTAAGATATTGAAAAGGGGAGAAGTTCGGTTTTTATTGCATATATCGACGTTTCAGCCGGAATAGAGCGGTTTTACGTGTACATCTTCCATCGGTAATATAAACGGAAAATCAGGAACATTTTAGTTAATTCTAATGAAAACACATTGATTTTTATAATTTGTATTGGAAACAACATTGTCATATGTCTTTTCATGGATCTAAATAGTACGAAACCTCGCTTTATGATTCGAAGTTAAAATCCACAAATTTGGTATAATAGTGACTTTTTTCGTTTTTCATGTAGTTTGATATTACGTAAATATATTCATTTTTCCAATATTTCGATACTATTTCATGTAGTATCACGATATGTGATTTGGCCTTCAAATCTCAGAATTTCGCAATATTATGCGAAATTCTGAGATTTGAAGGCCAAATCACATATCGTGATACTACATGAAATAGTATCGAAATATTGGTAAAAATGAATATATTTACGTAATATCAAACTACATGAAAAACCTGAAAAAAGTCACGATTATACCAAATTTGAGGATTTTA
Source organism: Procambarus clarkii (assembly GCF_040958095.1). Classification (NCBI taxonomy): domain Eukaryota; kingdom Metazoa; phylum Arthropoda; class Malacostraca; order Decapoda; family Cambaridae; genus Procambarus; species Procambarus clarkii. The sequence continues at coordinate 50,073 of NW_027189135.1, forward strand.
ACTTCGAATCATAAAGCGAGGTTTCGTACTATTTAGATCCATGAAAAGACATATGACAATGTTGTTTCCAATACAAATTATAAAAATCAATGTGTTTTCATTAGAATTAACTAAAATGTTCCTGATTTTCCGTTTATATTACCGATGGAAGATGTCCACGTAAAACCGCTCTAATCCGGCTGAAACGTCGATATATGCAATAAAAACAGAACTTCTCCCCTTTTCAATATCTTAATCAGTATTTTAAAGAGAAACAAATAAATGATTGAAAATGAAGTATTTAAGGTTATAATCTAATCAATTATGTGTTTGCATCATTTTTATTGTATATTTATTGAGTTAATACTAATAAACTGAAAATTCACAAAAACGTGGAAAAACGGCAAAATATTGCCTAATTCGATGATATTTTGATTAAATGACATGAAGGAAAAGGGAATGATAAACGTCAAAATATTGCTAAATTCGATGATTTCTCGTACGAAACAAAATGCAAGAAAACTTGCTTAAAATGCAATATTATGCGAAATTCTGAGATTTGAAGGCCAAATCACAGATCGTGATACTACATGAAATAGTATCGAAATATTGGGAAAAATTAATATATATACGTAATATCAAACTACATGAAAAACGTGAAAAAAGTCACTATTATACCAAATTTGAGGATTTTAAATTCGAATCATAAAGCGAGGTTTCGTACTATTTAGATCCATGAAAAGACATATGACAATGTTGTTTCCAATACAAATTATAAAAATCAATGTGTTTTCATTAGAATTAACTAAAATGTTCCTGATTTTCCGTTTATATTACCGATGGAAGATGTACACGCAAAACCCTTCTATTCCGGCTGAAACGTCGATATATGCAATAAAAACCGAACTTCTCCCCTTTTCAATATCTTACTCAGTATTTAAAAGAGAAACAAATAGATGATTGAAAATGAAGTAATTAAGGTTACAATCTAATCAATTATGTGTTTGCATCATTTTTATTGTATATTTATTGAGTTAATACTAATAAACTGAAAATTCACAAAAACGTGGAAAAACGGCAAAATATTGCCTAATTCGATGATATTTTGATTAAATCACATAAAGGAAAAGAGAAATAAAATAAAGGGAAAAGGGAAAAAAAATAAACGTCAAAATATTGCTAAATTCGATGATTTCTGGTACGAAACAAAATGCAAGAAAACTTGCTTAAAATGCAATATTATGCGAAATTCTGAGATTCGAGAGGCAAATCACATATCGTGATACTACATGAAATAGTATCGAAATATAGGTAAAAATGAATATATTTACGTAATATCAAACTACATGAAAAAACGAGAAAAAAGTCAATATTTAACTATATTTGAGGATTTAACTTCGAAATCATAGAGCGAGGTTTCGTATTATTTAGATCCAAGAAAAGACATATGAAAATGTTGTTTCCAATACAATGATAAAAATCAATGTATTTTCATTAGTGTTAACTAAAATGTTCCTGATTTTCGTTATATTACCGATGGAAGATGTACACGAAAATCGCTCTATTCCGGCTCGAAACGTCGATTATATGCAATAAAACAGAACTTCTCCCCTTTTCAATATCTTACTCAGTATTTTAAAGAGAAAACTAATAAGTGATTGAAAATGAAGTATTTAAGGTTATTATCTAATCAATTATGTGTTTGCCTCATTTTTATCGTATATATAATGAATTAATACCCTAGACTGAAAAATTCACAAAAAACGATGGAAAAATGGCAAATATTGCCGAATTCGATCATATTTTGTTAAATCAAACAAAGGAACAAGGGGATGATAAACGTCAAAATATTGCTAAATTCGATGATTTCTCGTACGAAACAAAATGCAAGAAAACTTGCTTAAAATGCAATATTGTGCGAAATTCTGAGATTTGAAGGCCAAATCACATATCGTTATACTACATGAAATAGAATCGGAAATATGGTAAAAATGAATGTATGTTACGTAGTATCAAACTACATGAAAAACTTGAAAAAAAAGTAACTATTGTAACCATATTTGAGGATTTTAACTTCAAATCATAGAGCGAGGTTTCGTATTATTTAGATCCAAGAAAAGACATATGAAAATGTTGTTTCCAATACAAATGATAAAAATCAATGTATTTTCATTAGTGTTAACTAAAATGTTCCTGATTTTCCGTTTATATTACCGATGGAAGATGTACACGAAAATCGCTCTATTCCGGCTGAACGTCGATATATGCAATAAAAACAGAACTTCTCCCCGTTTCCAATATCTTACCAGTATTTTAACGAGAAACTAATAGTTGATTGAAAATGAAGTATTTAAGGTTATTATCTAATCAATTATGTGTTTGCCGTCATTTTTATCGTATATATAATGAATTAATACCCATTAGACTGAAAATTCACAAAAACGAGGAAAATGGCAAAATATTGCCTAATTCGATCATATTTTGTTTAAATCAAACAAAGGAAAAGGGGATGATAACGTCAAAATATTGCTAAATTTCGATGATTTTCTCGTACGAAACAAAATGCAAGAAAACTTGCTTAAAATGCAATATTGTGCGAAATTCTGAGATTTGAAGGCCAAATCACATTATCGTTATACTACATGAAATAGAATCGAAATATGGTAAAAATGAATGTATTTACGTAGTATCAAACTACATGAAAAACTTGAAAAAAAAGTAACTATTTAACCTATTTGAGGATTTTAACTTCAAATCATAGAGCGAGTGTTTCGTATTATTTAGATCCAAGAAAGACATATGAAAAATGTTGTTTCCAATACAAATGATTAAAAATCAATGTATTTTCAATAGTATTAACACTTTCGCGCTTTATAATTAGAGATAACTCGTCACTGGTTTTTCTTACGATTCCGCATAACTGCCTACTTTTCTCGTCAATCGAAAAAATATTTCTATAAATTCCATTTTTAAACTGAAATGGATGGGGATACTTTTGTTTTGTAGAGAATTTATTTGCGAATTTTTTTGGTACCAGAATGAATATTATATCACATAAACTTCTATGAGTAAAAAAAAAAATACACAAAGTATGTTTGGGGGTGTGGCGAGCGTGTGGCAGTGGGTTCCCCTTTAGCCGTTGATATATCCAACACGTGGGAAATATTTGTATGTGTTATGTATATGTCTGTGTAGGGAATTTTACTGCGATCACTGTCATACAAATTATAAAATGTTTCAACAAGTATAAACATGACAAACATCAAACGAACAAAAACAATGCGTTCGTTTCTGCCGCGAACGCATACTGAGCGACGTGGTTCTATATTTGGCGCTTCTCTTACACATGCTTTGTACCAATGTTTACAGTTCATCTTATAGGAAATTTTATTGCGAACACATTGGTATAAAAAAGAAATACGTACATAGAAAAGTAGGGTCAGGAAACGTATAAACTTTCCAAGCATGATTTCCCCCCCCGTTTTCGCCAGTGCGCTCGCGGCTAACTACTCTCCACTTCACACACTGTTGCGGGTGGGCAATTACCTATATTAAACATTCATATGCATATGTCCGTGTAGAGAATTTTATTGCGATTCCAATGATACCAAAATTAGCGATGTAGGACAACTGTAGGCTTCGCAACCATTAAGAAAGTGGAAACATTTTGTTGCTGTTTGGCGCTCTCGGCGAGTGATCTGCATAGTTTTTTATTTGGTGTTGATACTCCTTATGCTTGGGCGGCATTTTATAGGTATGCTCTGATAGACAATTTCATTGCGAACACAGTGATACCAAATTTAAATACGTGCGCCTTCAATTATTGTCAGGACAGTCAAAAGAGTGTACACTTTTTCGGTCTTACCGCGTAGGCGCGCGAAGTGCCGAAAGCATCTGGGGTATTGTTTTTTTTTGAGCGCCGAGAGCGCGAAAGTGTTAACTAAAATGTTCCTGATTTTCCGTTTATATTACCGATGGAAGATGTACATCTTCCATCGGTAATATAAACGGAAAATCAGGAACATTTTAGTTAATTCTAATGAAAACACATTGATTTTTATAATTTGTATTGGAAACAACATTGTCATATGTCTTTTCATGGATCTAAATAGTACGAAACCTCGCTTTATGATCGAAGTTTAAAATCCACAAATTTGGTATAATAGTGACTTTTTTCGTTTTTCATGTAGTTTGATATTACGTAAATATATTCATTTTTCCAATATTTCGATACTATTTCATGTAGTATCACGATATGTGATTTGGCCTTCAAATCTCAGAATTTCGCATAATATTGCATTTTAAGTAAGTTTTCTTGCATTTTGTTTCGTACGAGAAATCATCGAATTTAGCAATATTTTGACGTTTATCATTCCCTTTTCCTTTGTGTGATTTAATCAAAATATCATCAAATTAGGCAATATTTTGCCGTTTTTCCTCGTTTTTGTGAATTTTCAGTTTATTAGTATTAACTCAATAAATATACAATTAAAATGATGCAAACACATAATTGATTAGATTATAACCTTAAATACTTCATTTTCAATCATATATTTGTTTCTCTTTAAAATACTGAGTAAGATATTGAAAGGGGGAGAAGTTCTGTTTTATTGCATATATCGACGTTTCAGCCGGATTAGAGCGGTTTTCCGTGTACATCTTCCATCGGTAATATAAACGGAAAATCAGGAACATTTTAGTTAATTCTAATGAAAACACATTGATTTTTATAATTTGTATTGGAAACAACATTGTCATATGTCTTTTCATGGATCTAAATAGTACGAAACCTCGCTTTATGATTCGAAGTTAAAATCCTCAAATTTGGTAAAATAGTGACTTTTTTCACGTTTTTCATGTAGTTTGATATTACGTATATATATTCATTTTTACCAATATTTCGATACTAATTCATGTAGTGTCACGATATGTGATTTGGCCTTCAAATCTCAGAATTTCGCATAATATTGCATTTTAAGCAAGTTTTCTTGCATTTTGTTTCGTATGAGAAATCATCGAATTTAGCAATATTTTGACGTTTATCATTACCTTTTCCTTTATGTGATTTAATCAAAATATCATCGAATTAGGCAATATTTTGCCGTTTTTTCCACGTTTTTGTGAATTTTCAGTTTATTAGTATTAATTCATTAAATATACAATAAAAATGATGCAAACACATAATTGATTAGATAGTAACCTTAAATACTTCATTTTCAATCATCTATTTGTTTCTCGTTAAAATACTGAGTAAGATATTGAAAAGGGGAGAAGTTCGGTTTTTATTGCATATATCGACGTTTCAGCCGGAATAGAGCGGTTTTACGTGTACATCTTCCATCGGTAATATAAACGGAAAATCAGGAACATTTTAGTTAATTTCTAATGAAAACACATTGATTTTTTATAATTTGTATTGGAAACAACATTGTCATATGTCTTTTCATGGATCTAAATAGTACGAAACCTCGCTTTATGATTCGAAGTTAAAATCCACAAATTTGGTATAATAGTGACTTTTTTCGTTTTTCATGTAGTTTGATATTACGTAAATATATTCATTTTTCCAATATTTCGATACTATTTCATGTAGTATCACGATATGTGATTTGGCCTTCAAATCTCAGAATTTCGCAATATTATGCGAAATTCTGAGATTTAAAGGCCAAATCACATATCGTGATACTACATGAAATAGTATCGAAATATTGGTAAAAATGAATATATTTACGTAATATCAAACTACATGAAAAACCTGAAAAAAGTCACGATTATACCAAATTTGAGGATTTTAACTTCGAATCATAAAGCGAGGTTTCGTACTATTTAGATCCATGAAAAGACATATGACAATGTTGTTTCCAATACAAATTATAAAAATCAATGTGTTTTCATTAGAATTAACTAAAATGTTCCTGATTTTCCGTTTATATTACCGATGGAAGATGTCCACGTAAAACCGCTCTAATCCGGCTGAAACGTCGATATATGCAATAAAAACAGAACTTCTCCCCTTTTCAATATCTTAATCAGTATTTTAAAGAGAAACAAATAAATGATTGAAAATGAAGTATTTAAGGTTATAATCTAATCAATTATGTGTTTGCATCATTTTTATTGTATATTTATTGAGTTAATACTAATAAACTGAAAATTCACAAAAACGTGGAAAAACGGCAAAATATTGCCTAATTCGATGATATTTTGATTAAATGACATGAAGGAAAAGGGAATGATAAACGTCAAAATATTGCTAAATTCGATGATTTCTCGTACGAAACAAAATGCAAGAAAACTTGCTTAAAATGCAATATTATGCGAAATTCTGAGATTTGAAGGCCAAATCACAGATCGTGATACTACATGAAATAGTATCGAAATATTGGGAAAAATTAATATATATACGTAATATCAAACTACATGAAAAACGTGAAAAAGTCACTATTATACCAAATTTGAGGATTTTAAATTCGAATCATAAAGCGAGGTTTCGTACTATTTAGATCCATGAAAAGACATATGACAATGTTGTTTCCAATACAAATTATAAAAATCAATGTGTTTTCATTAGAATTAACTAAAATGTTCCTGATTTTCCGTTTATATTACCGATGGAAGATGTACACGCAAAACCCTTCTATTCCGGCTGAAACGTCGATATATGCAATAAAAACCGAACTTCTCCCCTTTTCAATATCTTACTCAGTATTTAAAAGAGAAACAAATAGATGATTGAAATGAAGTAATTAAGGTTACAATCTAATCAATTATGTGTTTGCATCATTTTTATTGTATATTATTGAGTTAATACTAATAAACTGAAAATTCACAAAAACGTGGAAAAACGGCAAAATATTGCCTAATTCGATGATATTTTGATTAAATCACATAAAGGAAAAGAGAAATAAAATAAAGGGAAAAGGGAAAAAAAATAAACGTCAAAATATTGCTAAATTCGATGATTTCTGGTACGAACAAAATGCAAGAAAACTTGCTTAAAATGCAATATTATGCGAAATTCTGAGATTCGAAGGCCAAATCACATATCGTGATACTACATGAAATAGTATCGAAATATAGGTAAAAATGAATATATTTACGTAATATCAAACTACATGAAAAACGTGAAAAAGTCAATATTTAACTATATTTGAGGATTTTAACTTCAAATCATAGAGCGAGGTTTCGTATTATTTAGATCCAAGAAAAGACATATGAAAATGTTGTTTCCAATACAAATGATAAAAATCAATGTATTTTCATTAGTGTTAACTAAAATGTTCCTGATTTTCCGTTTATATTACCGATGGAAGATGTACACGAAAATCGCTCTATTCCGGCTGAAACGTCGATATATGCAATAAAAACAGAACTTCTCCCCTTTTCAATATCTTACTCAGTATTTTAACGAGAAACTAATAGTTGATTGAAAATGAAGTATTTAAGGTTATTATCTAATCAATTATGTGTTTGCCTCATTTTTATCGTATATATAATGAATTAATACCCATAGACTGAAAATTCACAAAAACGAGGAAAAATGGCAAAATATTGCCTAATTCGATCATATTTTGTTTAAATCAAACAAAGGAAAAGGGGATGATAAACGTCAAAATATTGCTAAATTCGATGATTTCTCGTACGAAACAAATGCAAGAAAACTTGCTTAAAATGCAATATTGTGCGAAATTCTGAGATTTGAAGGCCAAATCACATATCGTTATACTACATGAAATAGAATCGAAATATTGGTAAAAATGAATGTATTTACGTAGTATCAAACTACATGAAAAACTTGAAAAAAAAGTAACTATTTAACCATATTTGAGGATTTTAACTTCAAATCATAGAGCGAGGTTTCGTATTATTTAGATCCAAGAAAAGACATATGAAAATGTTGTTTCCAATACAAATGATAAAAATCAATGTATTTTCAATAGTATTAACACTTTCGCGCTTTATATTAGAGATAACTCGTCACTGGTTTTTCTTACGATTCCGCATAACTGCCTACTTTTCTCGTCAATCGAAAAAATATTTCTATAAATTCCATTTTTAAACTGAAATGGATGGGGATACTTTTGTTTTGTAGAGAATTTATTTGCGAATTTTTTTGGTACCAGAATGAATATTATATCACATAAACTTCTATGAGTAAAAAAAAAATACACAAAGTATGTTTGGGGGTGTGGCGAGCGTGTGGCAGTGGGTTCCCCTTTAGCCGTTGATATATCCAACACGTGGGAAATATTTGTATGTGTTATGTATATGTCTGTGTAGGGAATTTTACTGCGATCACTGTCATACAAATTATAAAATGTTTCAACAAGTATAAACATGACAAACATCAAACGAACAAAAACAATGCGTTCGTTTTCTGCCGCGAACGCATACTGAGCGACGTGGTTCTATATTTGGCGCTTCTCTTACACATGCTTTGTACCAATGTTTACAGTTCATCTTATAGGAAATTTTATTGCGAACACATTGGTATAAAAAAGAAATACGTACATAGAAAAGTAGGGTCAGGAAACGTATAAACTTTCCAAGCATGATTTCCCCCCGGTGTTTTCGCCAGTGCGCTCGCGGCTAACTACTCTCCACTTCACACACTGTTGCGGGTGGGCAATTACCTATATTAAACATTCATATGCATATGTCCGTGTAGAGAATTTTATTGCGATTCCAATGATACCAAAATTAGCGATGTAGGACAACTGTAGGCTTCGCAACCATTAAGAAAGTGGAAACATTTTGTTGCTGTTTGGCGCTCTCGGCGAGTGATCTGCATAGTTTTTTATTTGGTGTGATACTCCTTATGCTTGGGCGGCATTTTATAGGTATGCTCTGATAGACAATTTCATTGCGAACACAGTGATACCAAATTTAAATACGTGCGCCTTCAATTATTGTCAGGACAGTCAAAAGAGTGTACACTTTTTCGGTCTTACCGCGTAGGCGCGCGAAGTGCCGAAAGCATCTGGGGTATTGTTTTTTTTTGAGCGCCGAGAGCGCGAAAGTGTTAACTAAAATGTTCCTGATTTTCCGTTTATATTACCGATGGAAGATGTACATCTTCCATCGGTAATATAAACGGAAAATCAGGAACATTTTAGTTAATTCTAATGAAAACACATTGATTTTTATAATTTGTATTGGAAACAACATTGTCATATGTCTTTTCATGGATCTAAATAGTACGAAACCTCGCTTTATGATTCGAAGTTAAAATCCACAAATTTGGTATAATAGTGACTTTTTTCGTTTTTCATGTAGTTTGATATTACGTAAATATATTCATTTTTCCAATATTTCGATACTATTTCATGTAGTATCACGATATGTGATTTGGCCTTCAAATCTCAGAATTTCGCATAATATTGCATTTTAAGTAAGTTTTCTTGCATTTTGTTTCGTACGAGAAATCATCGAATTTAGCAATATTTTGACGTTTATCATTCCCTTTTCCTTTGTGTGATTTAATCAAAATATCATCAAATTAGGCAATATTTTGCCGTTTTTCCTCGTTTTTGTGAATTTTCAGTTTATTAGTATTAACTCAATAAATATACAATTAAAATGATGCAAACACATAATTGATTAGATTATAACCTTAAATACTTCATTTTCAATCATATATTTGTTTCTCTTTAAAATACTGAGTAAGATATTGAAAAGGGGGAGAAGTTCTGTTTTATTGCATATATCGACGTTTCAGCCGGATTAGAGCGGTTTTCCGTGTACATCTTCCATCGGTAATATAAACGGAAAATCAGGAACATTTTAGTTAATTCTAATGAAAACACATTGATTTTTATAATTTGTATTGGAAACAACATTGTCATATGTCTTTTCATGGATCTAAATAGTACGAAACCTCGCTTTATGATTCGAAGTTAAAATCCTCAAATTTGGTAAAATAGTGACTTTTTTCACGTTTTCATGTAGTTTGATATTACGTATATATATTCATTTTTACCAATATTCGATACTAATTCATGTAGTGTCACGATATGTGATTTGGCCTTCAAATCTCAGAATTTCGCATAATATTGCATTTTAAGCAAGTTTTCTTGCATTTTGTTTCGTATGAGAAATCATCGAATTTAGCAATATTTTGACGTTTATCATTACCTTTTCCTTTATGTGATTTAATCAAAATATCATCGAATTAGGCAATATTTTGCCGTTTTTCCACGTTTTTGTGAATTTTCAGTTTATTAGTATTAATTCATTAAATATACAATAAAAATGATGCAAACACATAATTGATTAGATAGTAACCTTAAATACTTCATTTTCAATCATCTATTTGTTTCTCGTTAAAATACTGAGTAAGATATTGAAAAGGGGAGAAGTTCGGTTTTTATTGCATATATCGACGTTTCAGCCGGAATAGAGCGGTTTTACGTGTACATCTTCCATCGGTAATATAAACGGAAAATCAGGAACATTTTAGTTAATTCTAATGAAAACACATTGATTTTTATAATTTGTATTGGAAACAACATTGTCATATGTCTTTTCATGGATCTAAATAGTACGAAACCTCGCTTTATGATTCGAAGTTAAAATCCACAAATTTGGTATAATAGTGACTTTTTTCGTTTTTTCATGTAGTTTGATATTACGTAAATATATTCATTTTTCCAATATTTCGATACTATTTCATGTAGTATCACGATATGTGATTTGGCCTTCAAATCTCAGAATTTCGCAATATTATGCGAAATTCTGAGATTTGAAGGCCAAATCACATATCGTGATACTACATGAAATAGTATCGAAATATTGGTAAAAATGAATATATTTACGTAATATCAAACTACATGAAAAACCTGAAAAAAGTCACGATTATACCAAATTTGAGGATTTTAACTTCGAATCATAAAGCGAGGTTTCGTACTATTTAGATCCATGAAAAGACATATGACAATGTTGTTTCCAATACAAATTATAAAAATCAATGTGTTTTCATTAGAATTAACTAAAATGTTCCTGATTTTCCGTTTATATTACCGATGGAAGATGTCCACGTAAAACCGCTCTAATCCGGCTGAAACGTCGATATATGCAATAAAAACAGAACTTCTCCCCTTTTCAATATCTTAATCAGTATTTTAAAGAGAAACAAATAAATGATTGAAAATGAAGTATTTAAGGTTATAATCTAATCAATTATGTGTTTGCATCATTTTTATTGTATATTTATTGAGTTAATACTAATAAACTGAAAATTCACAAAAACGTGGAAAAACGGCAAAATATTGCCTAATTCGATGATATTTTGATTAAATGACATGAAGGAAAAGGGAATGATAAACGTCAAAATATTGCTAAATTCGATGATTTCTCGTACGAAACAAAATGCAAGAAAACTTGCTTAAAATGCAATATTATGCGAAATTCTGAGATTTGAAGGCCAAATCACAGATCGTGATACTACATGAAATAGTATCGAAATATTGGGAAAAATTAATATATATACGTAATATCAAACTACATGAAAAACGTGAAAAAAGTCACTATTATACCAAATTTGAGGATTTTAAATTCGAATCATAAAGCGAGGTTTCGTACTATTTAGATCCATGAAAAGACATATGACAATGTTGTTTCCAATACAAATTATAAAAATCAATGTGTTTTCATTAGAATTAACTAAAATGTTCCTGATTTTCCGTTATATTACCGATGGAAGATGTACACGCAAAACCCTTCTATTCCGGCTGAAACGTCGATATATGCAATAAAAACCGAACTTCTCCCCTTTTCAATATCTTACTCAGTATTTAAAAGAGAAACAAATAGATGATTGAAAATGAAGTAATTAAGGTTACAATCTAATCAATTATGTGTTTGCATCATTTTTATTGTATATTTATTGAGTTAATACTAATAAACTGAAAATTCACAAAAACGTGGAAAAAACGGCAAAATATTGCCTAATTCGATGATATTTTGATTAAATCACATAAAGGAAAAGAGAAATAAAATAAAGGGAAAAGGGAAAAAAAATAAACGTCAAAATATTGCTAAATTCGATGATTTCTGGTACGAAACAAAATGCAAGAAAACTTGCTTAAAATGCAATATTATGCGAAATTCTGAGATTCGAAGGCCAAATCACATATCGTGATACTACATGAAATAGTATCGAAATATAGGTAAAAATGAATATATTTACGTAATATCAAACTACATGAAAAACGAGAAAAAGTCAATATTTAACTATATTTGAGGATTTTAACTTCAAATCATAGAGCGAGGTTTCGTATTATTTAGATCCAAGAAAAGACATATGAAAATGTTGTTTCCAATACAAATGATAAAAATCAATGTATTTTCATTAGTGTTAACTAAAATGTTCCTGATTTTCCGTTTATATTACCGATGGAAGATGTACACGAAAATCGCTCTATTCCGGCTGAAACGTCGATATATGCAATAAAAACAGAACTTCTCCCCTTTTCAATATCTTACTCAGTATTTTAACGAGAAACTAATAGTTGATTGAAAATGAAGTATTTAAGGTTATTATCTAATCAATTATGTGTTTGCCTCATTTTTATCGTATATATAATGAATTAATACCCATAGACTGAAAATTCACAAAAACGAGGAAAAATGGCAAAATATTGCCTAATTCGATCATATTTTGTTTAAATCAAACAAAGGAAAAGGGGATGATAAACGTCAAAATATTGCTAAATTCGATGATTTCTCGTACGAAACAAAATGCAAGAAAACTTGCTTAAAATGCAATATTGTGCGAAATTCTGAGATTTGAAGGCCAAATCACATATCGTTATACTACATGAAATAGAATCGAAATATTGGTAAAAATGAATGTATTTACGTAGTATCAAACTACATGAAAAACTTGAAAAAAAAGTAACTATTTAACCATATTTGAGGATTTTAACTTCAAATCATAGAGCGAGGTTTCGTATTATTTAGATCCAAGAAAAGACATATGAAATGTTGTTTCCAATACAAATGATAAAAATCAATGTATTTTCATTAGTGTTAACTAAAATGTTCCTGATTTTCCGTTTATATTACCGATGGAAGATGTACACGAAAATCGCTCTATTCCGGCTGAAACGTCGATATATGCAATAAAAACAGAACTTCTCCCCTTTTCAATATCTTACTCAGTATTTTAACGAGAAACTAATAGTTGATTGAAAATGAAGTATTTAAGGTTATTATCTAATCAATTATGTGTTTGCCTCATTTTTATCGTATATATAATGAATTAATACCCATAGACTGAAAATTCACAAAAACGAGGAAAAATGGCAAAATATTGCCTAATTCGATCATATTTTGTTTAAATCAAACAAAGGAAAAGGGGATGATAAACGTCAAAATATTGCTAAATTCGATGATTTCTCGTACGAAACAAAATGCAAGAAAACTTGCTTAAAATGCAATATTGTGCGAAATTCCTGAGATTTGAAGGCCAAATCACATATCGTTATACTACATGAAATAGAATCGAAATATTGGTAAAAATGAATGTATTTACGTAGTATCAAACTACATGAAAAACTTGAAAAAAAAGTAACTATTTAACCATATTTGAGGATTTTAACTTCAAATCATAGAGCGAGGTTTCGTATTATTTAGATCCAAGAAAAGACATATGAAAATGTTGTTTCCAATACAAATGATAAAAATCAATGTATTTTCAATAGTATTAACACTTTCGCGCTTTATATTAGAGATAACTCGTCACTGGTTTTTCTTACGATTCCGCAATAACTGCCTACTTTTCTCGTCAATCGAAAAATATTTCTATAAATTCCATTTTTAAACTGAAATGGATGTGGATAGTTTTGTTTTGTTGAGAATTTATTTGCGAATTTTTTTGGTACCAGAATGAATATTATATCACATAAACTTCTATGAGTAAAAAAAAAAATACACAAAGTATGTTTGGGGGTGTGGCGAGCGTGTGGCAGTGGGTTCCCCTTTAGCCGTTGATATATCCAACACGTGGGAAATATTTGTATGTGTTATGTATATGTCTGTGTAGGGAATTTTACTGCGATCACTGTCATACAAATTATAAAATGTTTCAACAAGTATAAACATGACAAACATCAAACGAACAAAAACAATGCGTTCGTTTCTGCCGCGAACGCATACTGAGCGACGTGGTTCTATATTTGGCGCTTCTCTTACACATGCTTTGTACCAATGTTTACAGTTCATCTTATAGGAAATTTTATTGCGAACACATTGGTATAAAAAGAAATACGTACATAGAAAAGTAGGGTCAGGAAACGTATAAACTTTCCAAGCATGATTTCCCCCCGGTGTTTTCGCCAGTGCGCTCGCGGCTAACTACTCTCCACTTCACACACTGTTGCGGGTGGGCCAATTACCTATATTAAACATTCATATGCATATGTCCGTGTAGAGAATTTTATTGCGATTCCAATGATACCAAAATTAGCGATGTAGGACAACTGTAGGCTTCGCAACCATTAAGAAAGTGGAAACATTTTGTTGCTGTTTGGCGCTCTCGGCGAGTGATCTGCATAGTTTTTTATTTGGTGTTGATACTCCTTATGCTTGGGCGGCATTTTATAGGTATGCTCTGATAGACAATTTCATTGCGAACACAGTGATACCAAATTTAAATACGTGCGCCTTCAATTATTGTCAGGACAGTCAAAAGAGTGTACACTTTTTCGGTCTTACCGCGTAGGCGCGCGAAGTGCCGAAAGCATCTGGGTATTGTTTTTTTTTGAGCGCCGAGAGCGCGAAAGTGTTAACTAAAATGTTCCTGATTTTCCGTTTATATTACCGATGGAAGATGTACATCTTCCATCGGTAATATAAACGGAAAATCAGGAACATTTTAGTTAATTCTAATGAAAACACATTGATTTTTATAATTTGTATTGGAAACAACATTGTCATATGTCTTTTCATGGATCTAAATAGTACGAAACCTCGCTTTATGATTCGAAGTTAAAATCCACAAATTTGGTATAATAGTGACTTTTTTCGTTTTTCATGTAGTTTGATATTACGTAAATATATTCATTTTTCCAATATTTCGATACTATTTCATGTAGTATCACGATATGTGATTTGGCCTTCAAATCTCAGAATTTCGCATAATATTGCATTTTAAGTAAGTTTTTCTTGCATTTGTTTCGTACGAGAAATCATCGAATTTAGCAATATTTTGACGTTTATCATTCCCTTTTCCTTTGTGTGATTTAATCAAAATATCATCAAATTAGGCAATATTTTGCCGTTTTTTCCTCGTTTTTGTGAATTTTCAGTTTATTAGTATTAACTCAATAAATATACAATTAAAATGATGCAAACACATAATTGATTAGATTATAACCTTAAATACTTCATTTTCAATCATATATTTGTTTCTCTTTAAAATACTGAGTAAGATATTGAAAAGGGGGAGAAGTTCTGTTTTATTGCATATATCGACGTTTCAGCCGGATTAGAGCGGTTTTCCGTGTACATCTTCCATCGGTAATATAAACGGAAAATCAGGAACATTTTAGTTAATTCTAATGAAAACACATTGATTTTATAATTTGTATTGGAAACAACATTGTCATATGTCTTTTCATGGATCTAAATAGTACGAAACCTCGCTTTATGATTCGAAGTTAAAATCCTCAAATTTGGTAAAATAGTGACTTTTTTCACGTTTTTCATGTAGTTTGATATTACGTATATATATTCATTTTTACCAATATTTCGATACTAATTCATGTAGTGTCACGATATGTGATTTGGCCTTCAAATCTCAGAATTTCGCATAATATTGCATTTTAAGCAAGTTTTCTTGCATTTTGTTTCGTATGAGAAATCATCGAATTTAGCAATATTTTGACGTTTATCATTACCTTTTCCTTTATGTGATTTAATCAAAATATCATCGAATTAGGCAATATTTTTGCCGTTTTTTCCACGTTTTTGTGAATTTTCAGTTTATTAGTATTAATTCATTAAATATACAATAAAAATGATGCAAACACATAATTGATTAGATAGTAACCTTAAATACTTCATTTTCAATCATCTATTTGTTTCTCGTTAAAATACTGAGTAAGATATTGAAAAGGGGAGAAGTTCGGTTTTATTGCATATATCGACGTTTCAGCCGGTATAGAGCGGTTTTACGTGTACATCTTCCATCGGTAATATAAACGGAAAATCAGGAACATTTTAGTTAATTCTAATGAAAACACATTGATTTTTATAATTTGTATTGGAAACAACATTGTCATATGTCTTTTCATGGATCTAAATAGTACGAAACCTCGCTTTATGATTCGAAGTTAAAATCCACAAATTTGGTATAATAGTGACTTTTTTCGTTTTTCATGTAGTTTGATATTACGTAAATATATTCATTTTTCCAATATTTCGATACTATTTCATGTAGTATCACGATATGTGATTTGGCCTTCAAATCTCAGAATTTCGCAATATTATGCGAAATTCTGAGATTTGAAGGCCAAATCACATATCGTGATACTACATGAAATAGTATCGAAATATTGGTAAAAATGAATATATTTACGTAATATCAAACTACATGAAAAACCTGAAAAAAGTCACGATTATACCAAATTTGAGGATTTTAACTTCGAATCATAAAGCGAGGTTTCGTACTATTTAGATCCATGAAAAGACATATGACAATGTTGTTTCCAATACAAATTATAAAAATCAATGTGTTTTCATTAGAATTAACTAAAATGTTCCTGATTTTCCGTTTATATTACCGATGGAATGATGTCCACGTAAAACCGCTCTAATCCGGCTGAAACGTCGATATATGCAATAAAAACAGAACTTCTCCCCTTTTCAATATCTTAATCAGTATTTTAAAGAGAAACAAATAAATGATTGAAAATGAAGTATTTAAGGTTATAATCTAATCAATTATGTGTTTGCATCATTTTATTGTATATTTATTGAGTTAATACTAATAAACTGAAAATTCACAAAAACGTGGAAAAACGGCAAATATTGCCTAATTCGATGATATTTTGATTAAATGACATGAAGGAAAAGGGAATGATAAACGTCAAAATATTGCTAAATTCGATGATTTCTCGTACGAAACAAAATGCAAGAAACTTGCTTAAAATGCAATATTATGCGAAATTCTGAGATTTGAAGGCCAAATCACAGATCGTGATACTACATGAAATAGTATCGAAATATTGGGAAAAATTAATATATATACGTAATATCAAACTACATGAAAAACGTGAAAAAAGTCACTATTATACCAAATTTGAGGATTTTAAATTCGAATCATAAAGCGAGGTTTCGTACTATTTAGATCCATGAAAAGACATATGACAATGTTGTTTCCAATACAAATTATAAAAATCAATGTGTTTTCATTAGAATTAACTAAAATGTTCCTGATTTTCCGTTTATATTACCGATGGAAGATGTACACGCAAAACCCTTCTATTCCGGCTGAAAACGTCGATATATGCAATAAAACCGAACTTCTCCCCTTTTCAATATCTTACTCAGTATTTAAAAGAGAAACAAATAGATGATTGAAAATGAAGTAATTAAGGTTACAATCTAATCAATTATGTGTTTGCATCATTTTATTGTATATTTATTGAGTTAATACTAATAAACTGAAAATTCACAAAACGTGGAAAAACGGCAAAATATTGCCTAATTCGATGATATTTTGATTAAATCACATAAAGGAAAAGAGAAATAAAATAAAGGGAAAAGGGAAAAAAAAATAAACGTCAAAATATTGCTAAATTCGATGATTTCTGGTACGAAACAAAATGCAAGAAAACTTGCTTAAAATGCAATATTATGCGAAAATTCTGAGATTCGAAGGCCAAATCACATATCGTGATACTACATGAAATAGTATCGAATATAGGTAAAAATGAATATATTTTACGTAATATCAAACTACATGAAAAACGAGAAAAAGTCAATATTTAACTATATTTGGAGGATTTTAACTTCAAATCATAGAGCGAGGTTTCGTATTATTTAGATCCAAGAAAGACATATGAAAATGTTGTTTTCCAATACAAATGATAAAAATCAATGTATTTTCATTAGTGTTAACTAAAATGTTCCTGATTTTCCGTTTATATTACCGATGGAAGATGTACACGAACAATCGCTCTATTCCGGCTGAAACGTCGATATATGCAATAAAAACAGAACTTCTCCCCTTTTCAATATCTTTACTCAGTATTTTAACGAGAAACTAATAGTTGATTGAAAATGAAGTAATTTAAGGTTATTATCTAATCAATTATGTGTTTGCCTCATTTTTATCGTATATATAATGAATTAATACCCATAGACTGAAAATTCACAAAAACGAGGAAAAATGGCAAAATATTGCCTAATTCGATCATATTTTGTTTAAATCAAACAAAGGAAAAGGGGATGATAAACGTCAAAATATTGCTAAATTCGATGATTTCTCGTACGAAACAAAATGCAAGAAAACTTGCTTAAAATGCAATATTGTGCGAAATTCTGAGATTTGAAGGCCAAATCACATATCGTTATACTACATGAAATAGAATCGAAATATTGGTAAAAATGAATGTATTTACGTAGTATCAAACTACATGAAAAACTTGAAAAAAAAGTAACTATTTAACCATATTTGAGGATTTTAACTTCAAATCATAGAGCGAGGTTTCGTATTATTTAGATCCAAGAAAAGACATATGAAAATGTTGTTTCCAATACAAATGATAAAAATCAATGTATTTTCAATAGTATTAACACTTTCGCGCTTTATATTAGAGATAACTCGTCACTGGTTTTTCTTACGATTCCGCATAACTGCCTACTTTTCTCGTCAATCGAAAAAATATTTCTATAAATTCCATTTTTAAACTGAAATGGATGGGGATACTTTTGTTTTGTAGAGAATTTATTTGCGAATTTTTTTGGTACCAGAATGAATATTATATCACATAAACTTCTATGAGTAAAAAAAAAATACACAAAGTATGTTTGGGGGTGTGGCGAGCGTGTGGCAGTGGGTTCCCCTTTAGCCGTTGATATATCCAACACGTGGGAAATATTTGTATGTGTTATGTATATGTCTGTGTAGGGAATTTTACTGCGATCACTGTCATACAAATTATAAAATGTTTCAACAAGTATAAACATGACAAACATCAAACGAACAAAAACAATGCGTTCGTTTCTGCCGCGAACGCATACTGAGCGACGTGGTTCTATATTTGGCGCTTCTCTTACACATGCTTTGTACCAATGTTTACAGTTCATCTTATAGGAAATTTTATTGCGAACACATTGGTATAAAAAAGAAATACGTACATAGAAAAGTAGGGTCAGGAAACGTATAAACTTTCCAAGCATGATTTCCCCCCGGTGTTTTCGCCAGTGCGCTCGCGGCTAACTACTCTCCACTTCACACACTGTTGCGGGTGGGCAATTACCTATATTAAACATTCATATGCATATGTCCGTGTAGAGAATTTTATTGCGATTCCAATGATACCAAAATTAGCGATGTAGGACAACTGTAGGCTTCGCAACCATTAAGAAAGTGGAAACATTTTGTTGCTGTTTGGCGCTCTCGGCGAGTGATCTGCATAGTTTTTTATTTGGTGTTGATACTCCTTATGCTTGGGCGGCATTTTATAGGTATGCTCTGATAGACAATTTCATTGCGAACACAGTGATACCAAATTTAAATACGTGCGCCTTCAATTATTGTCAGGACAGTCAAAAGAGTGTACACTTTTTCGGTCTTACCGCGTAGGCGCGCGAAGTGCCGAAAGCATCTGGGGTATTGTTTTTTTTTGAGCGCCGAGAGCGCGAAAGTGTTAACTAAAATGTTCCTGATTTTCCGTTTATATTACCGATGGAAGATGTACATCTTCCATCGGTAATATAAACGGAAAATCAGGAACATTTTAGTTAATTCTAATGAAAACACATTGATTTTTATAATTTGTATTGGAAACAACATTGTCATATGTCTTTTCATGGATCTAAATAGTACGAAACCTCGCTTTATGATTCGAAGTTAAAATCCACAAATTTGGTATAATAGTGACTTTTTTCGTTTTTCATGTAGTTTGATATTACGTAAATATATTCATTTTTCCAATATTTCGATACTATTTCATGTAGTATCACGATATGTGATTTGGCCTTCAAATCTCAGAATTTCGCATAATATTGCATTTTAAGTAAGTTTTCTTGCATTTTGTTTCGTACGAGAAATCATCGAATTTAGCAATATTTTGACGTTTATCATTCCCTTTTCCTTTGTGTGATTTAATCAAAATATCATCAAATTAGGCAATATTTTGCCGTTTTTCCTCGTTTTTGTGAATTTTCAGTTTATTAGTATTAACTCAATAAATATACAATTAAAATGATGCAAACACATAATTGATTAGATTATAACCTTAAATACTTCATTTTCAATCATATATTTGTTTCTCTTTAAAATACTGAGTAAGATATTGAAAAGGGGGAGAAGTTCTGTTTTATTGCATATATCGACGTTTCAGCCGGATTAGAGCGGTTTTCGTGTACATCTTCCATCGGTAATATAAACGGAAAATCAGGAACATTTTAGTTAATTCTAATGAAAACACATTGATTTTTATAATTTGTATTGGAAACAACATTGTCATATGTCTTTTCATGGATCTAAATAGTACGAAACCTCGCTTTATGATTCGAAGTTAAAATCCTCAAATTTGGTAAAATAGTGACTTTTTTCACGTTTTTCATGTAGTTTGATATTACGTATATATATTCATTTTTACCAATATTTCGATACTAATTCATGTAGTGTCACGATATGTGATTTGGCCTTCAAATCTCAGAATTTCGCATAATATTGCATTTTAAGCAAGTTTTCTTGCATTTTGTTTCGTATGAGAAATCATCGAATTTAGCAATATTTTGACGTTTATCATTACCTTTTCCTTTATGTGATTTAATCAAAATATCATCGAATTAGGCAATATTTTGCCGTTTTTCCACGTTTTTGTGAATTTTCAGTTTATTAGTATTAATTCATTAAATATACAATAAAAATGATGCAAACACATAATTGATTAGATAGTAACCTTAAATACTTCATTTTCAATCATCTATTTGTTTCTCGTTAAAATACTGAGTAAGATATTGAAAAGGGGAGAAGTTCGGTTTTTATTGCATATATCGACGTTTCAGCCGGAATAGAGCGGTTTTACGTGTACATCTTCCATCGGTAATATAAACGGAAAATCAGGAACATTTTAGTTAATTCTAATGAAAACACATTGATTTTTATAATTTGTATTGGAAACAACATTGTCATATGTCTTTTCATGGATCTAAATAGTACGAAACCTCGCTTTATGATTCGAAGTTAAAATCCACAAATTTGGTATAATAGTGACTTTTTTCGTTTTTCATGTAGTTTGATATTACGTAAATATATTCATTTTTCCAATATTTCGATACTATTTCATGTAGTATCACGATATGTGATTTGGCCTTCAAATCTCAGAATTTCGCAATATTATGCGAAATTCTGAGATTTGAAGGCCAAATCACATATCGTGATACTACATGAAATAGTATCGAAATATTGGTAAAAATGAATATATTTACGTAATATCAAACTACATGAAAAACCTGAAAAAAGTCACGATTATACCAAATTTGAGGATTTTAACTTCGAATCATAAAGCGAGGTTTCGTACTATTTAGATCCATGAAAAGACATATGACAATGTTGTTTCCAATACAAATTATAAAAATCAATGTGTTTTCATTAGAATTAACTAAAATGTTCCTGATTTTCCGTTTATATTACCGATGGAAGATGTCCACGTAAAACCGCTCTAATCCGGCTGAAACGTCGATATATGCAATAAAAACAGAACTTCTCCCCTTTTCAATATCTTAATCAGTATTTTAAAGAGAAACAAATAAATGATTGAAAATGAAGTATTTAAGGTTATAATCTAATCAATTATGTGTTTGCATCATTTTTATTGTATATTTATTGAGTTAATACTAATAAACTGAAAATTCACAAAAACGTGGAAAAACGGCAAAATATTGCCTAATTCGATGATATTTTGATTAAATGACATGAAGGAAAAGGGAATGATAAACGTCAAAATATTGCTAAATTCGATGATTTCTCGTACGAAACAAAATGCAAGAAAACTTGCTTAAAATGCAATATTATGCGAAATTCTGAGATTTGAAGGCCAAATCACAGATCGTGATACTACATGAAATAGTATCGAATATTG
>NW_027189135.1:72873-90125 GCF_040958095.1 Procambarus clarkii
GAACCCACTGCCACACGCTCGCCACACCCCCAAACATACTTTGTGTATTTTTTTTTTACTCATAGAAGTTTATGTGATATAATATTCATTCTGTACCAAAAAAATTCGCAAATAAATTCTCTACAAAACAAAAGTATCCCCATCCATTTCAGTTTAAAAATGGAATTTATAGAAATATTTTTTCGATTGACGAGAAAAGTAGGCAGTTATGCGGAATCGTAAGAAAAACCAGTGACGAGTTATCTCTAATATAAAGCGCGAAAGTGTTAATACTATTGAAAATACATTGATTTTTATCATTTGTATTGGAAACAACATTTTCATATGTCTTTTCTTGGATCTAAATAATACGAAACCTCGCTCTATGATTTGAAGTTAAAATCCTCAAATATGGTTAAATAGTTACTTTTTTTTCAAGTTTTTCATGTAGTTTGATACTACGTAAATACATTCATTTTTACCAATATTTCGATTCTATTTCATGTAGTATAACGATATGTGATTTGGCCTTCAAATCTCAGAATTTCGCACAATATTGCATTTTAAGCAAGTTTTCTTGCATTTTGTTTCGTACGAGAAATCATCGAATTTAGCAATATTTTGACGTTTATCATCCCCTTTTCCTTTGTTTGATTTAAACAAAATATGATCGAATTAGGCAATATTTTGCCATTTTTCCTCGTTTTTGTGAATTTTCAGTCTATGGGTATTAATTCATTATATATACGATAAAAATGAGGCAAACACATAATTGATTAGATAATAACCTTAAATACTTCATTTTCAATCAACTATTAGTTTCTCGTTAAAATACTGAGTAAGATATTGAAAAGGGGAGAAGTTCTGTTTTTATTGCATATATCGACGTTTCAGCCGGAATAGAGCGATTTTCGTGTACATCTTCCATCGGTAATATAAACGGAAAATCAGGAACATTTTAGTTAACACTAATGAAAATACATTGATTTTTATCATTTGTATTGGAAACAACATTTTCATATGTCTTTTCTTGGATCTAAATAATACGAAACCTCGCTCTATGATTTGAAGTTAAAATCCTCAAATATAGTTAAATATTGACTTTTTCACGTTTTTCATGTAGTTTGATATTACGTAAATATATTCATTTTTACCTATATTTCGATACTATTTCATGTAGTATCACGATATGTGATTTGGCCTTCGAATCTCAGAATTTCGCATAATATTGCATTTTAAGCAAGTTTTCTTGCATTTTGTTTCGTACCAGAAATCATCGAATTTAGCAATATTTTGACGTTTATTTTTTTTCCCTTTTCCCTTTATTTTATTTCTCTTTTCCTTTATGTGATTTAATCAAAATATCATCGAATTAGGCAATATTTTGCCGTTTTTCCACGTTTTTGTGAATTTTCAGTTTATTAGTATTAACTCAATAAATATACAATAAAAATGATGCAAACACATAATTGATTAGATTGTAACCTTAATTACTTCATTTTCAATCATCTATTTGTTTCTCTTTTAAATACTGAGTAAGATATTGAAAAGGGGAGAAGTTCGGTTTTTATTGCATATATCGACGTTTCAGCCGGAATAGAAGGGTTTTGCGTGTACATCTTCCATCGGTAATATAAACGGGAAATCAGGAACATTTTAGTTAATTCTAATGAAAACACATTGATTTTTATAATTTGTATTGGAAACAACATTGTCATATGTCTTTTCATGGATCTAAATAGTACGAAACCTCGCTTTATGATTCGAATTTAAAATCCTCAAATTTGGTATAATAGTGACTTTTTTCACGTTTTTCATGTAGTTTGATATTACGTATATATATTAATTTTCCCAATATTCGATACTATTTCATGTAGTATCACGATCTGTGATTTGGCCTTCAAATCTCAGAATTTCGCATAATATTGCATTTTAAGCAGTTTTCTTGCATTTTGTTTCGTACGAGAAATCATCGAATTTAGCAATATTTTGACGTTATATCATTCCCTTTTCCTTCATGTCATTTAATCAAAATATCATCGAATTAGGCAATATTTTGCCGTTTTTCCACGTTTGTGAATTTTCAGTTTATTAGTATTAACTCAATAAATATACAATAAAAATGATGCAAACACATAATTGATTAGATTATAACCTTAAATAACTTCATTTTCAATCATTTATTTGTTTCTCTTTAAAATACTGATTAAGATATTGAAAAGGGGAGAAGTTCTGTTTTTATTGCATATATCGACGTTTCAGCCGGATTAGAGCGGTTTTACGTGGACATCTTCCATCGGTAATATAAACGGAAAATCAGGAACATTTTAGTTAATTCTAATGAAAACACATTGATTTTTATAATTTGTATTGGAAACCACATTGTCATATGTCTTTTCATGGATCTAAATAGTACGAAACCTCGCTTATGATTCGAAGTTAAAATCCTCAAATTTGGTATAATCGTGACTTTTTTCAGGTTTTTCATGTAGTTTGATATTACGTAAATATATTCATTTTTACCAATATTTCGATACTATTTCATGTAGTATCACGATATGTGATTTGGCCTTCAAATCTCAGAATTTCGCATAATATTGCGAAATTCTGAGATTTGAAGGCCAAATCACATATCGTGATACTACATGAAATAGTATCGAAATATTGGAAAAATGAATATATTTACGTAATATCAAACTACATGAAAAACGAAAAAAGTCACTATTATACCAAATTTGTGGATTTTAACTTCGAATCATAAAGCGAGGTTTCGTACTATTTAGATCCATGAAAAGACATATGACAATGTTGTTTCCAATACAAATTATAAAAATCAATGTGTTTTCATTAGAATTAACTAAAATGTTCCTGATTTTCCGTTTATATTACCGATGGAAGATGTACACGTAAAACCGCTCTATACCGGCTGAAACGTCGATATATGCAATAAAAACCGAACTTCTCCCCTTTTCAATATCTTACTCAGTATTTTAACGAGAAACAAATAGATGATTGAAAATGAAGTATTTAAGGTTACTATCTAATCAATTATGTGTTTGCATCATTTTTATTGTATATTTAATGAATTAATACTAATAAACTGAAAATTCACAAAAACGTGGAAAAACGGCAAAATATTGCCTAATTCGATGATATTTTGATTAAATCACATAAAGGAAAAGGTAATGATAAACGTCAAAATATTGCTAAATTCGATGATTTCTCATACGAAACAAAATGCAAGAAAACTTGCTTAAAATGCAATATTATGCGAAATTCTGAGATTTGAAGGCCAAATCACATATCGTGACACTACATGAATTAGTATCGAAATATTGGTAAAAATGAATATATATACGTAATATCAAACTACATGAAAAACGTGAAAAAAGTCACTATTTTACCAAATTTGAGGATTTTAACTTCGAATCATAAAGCGAGGTTTCGTACTATTTAGATCCATGAAAAGACATATGACAATGTTGTTTCCAATACAAATTATAAAAATCAATGTGTTTTCATTAGAATTAACTAAAATGTTCCTGATTTTCCGTTTATATTACCGATGGAAGATGTACACGGAAAACCGCTCTAATCCGGCTGAAACGTCGATATATGCAATAAAACAGAACTTCTCCCCCTTTTCAATATCTTACTCAGTATTTTAAAGAGAAACAAATATATGATTGAAAATGAAGTATTTAAGGTTATAATCTAATCAATTATGTGTTTGCATCATTTTAATTGTATATTTATTGAGTTAATACTACTAAACTGAAAAATTCACAAAAACGAGGAAAAAACGGCAAAAATATTGCCTAATTTGCTGATATTTTGATTAAATCACACAAAGGAAAAGGGAATGATAAACGTCACTAATATTGCTAAATTCGATGATTTCTCGTACGAAACAAAATGCAAGAAAACTTACTTAAAATGCAATATTATGCGAAATTCTGAGATTTGAAGGCCAAATCACATATCGTGATACTACATGAAAATAGTATCGAAATATTGGAAAAATGAATATATTTACGTAATATCAAACTACATGAAAAACGAAAAAAGTCACTATTATACCAAATTTGTGGATTTTAACTTCGAATCATAAAGCGAGGTTTCGTACTATTTAGATCCATGAAAAGACATATGACAATGTTGTTTCCAATACAAATTATAAAAATCAATGTGTTTTCATTAGAATTAACTAAAATGTTCCTGATTTTTCCGTTTATATTACCGATGGAAGATGTACATCTTCCATCGGTAATTATAAACGGAAAATCAGGAACATTTTAGTTAACACTTTCGCGCTCTCCGGCGCTCAAAAAAAAACAATACCCCAGATGCTTTCGGCACTTCGCGCGCCTACGCGGTAAGAACCGAAAAAGTGTACACTCTTTTGACTGTCCTGACAATAATTGAAGGCGCACGTATTTAAATTTGGTATCACTGTGTTCGCAATGAAATTGTCTATCAGTAGCATACCTATAAAATGCCGCCCAAGCATAAGGAGTATCAACACCAACTAAAAAACTATGCAGATCACTCGCCGAGAGCGCCAAACAGCAACAAAATGTTTCCACTTTCTTAATGTTGCGAAGCCTACTACAGTTGTCCTACATCGCTAATTTTGGTATCATTGAATCGCAATAAAATTCTCTACACGGACATATGCATATGAATGTTTAATATAGGTAATTGCCCACCCGCAACAGTGTGTGAAGTGGAGAGTAGTTAGGCCGCGAAGCGCACTGGCGAAAACACGGGGGGAAATCATGCTTGGAAAGTTTATACGTTTCCTGACCCTACTTTTCTATGTACGTATTTCTTTTTTTATACCAATGTGTTCGCAATAAAATTTCCTATAAGATGAACTGTAAACATTGGTACAAAGCATGTGTAAGAGAAGCGCCAAATATAGAACCACGTCGCTCAGTATGCGTTCGCGGCAGAAACGAACGCATTGTTTTTGTTCGTTTGATGTTTGTCATGTTTATACTTGTTGAAACATTTTTATAATTGTATTGACAGTGATCGCAGTAAAATTCCCTACACAGACATACTACATAACCACATACAAATATTTCCCACGTGTTGGATATATCAACGGCTAAAGGGGAACCCCCTGCCACACGCTCGCCACAACCCCCAAACATACTTTGTGTATTTTTTTTTTTACTCATAGAAGTTTATGTGATATAATATTCATTCTGGTACCAAAAAAATTCGCAAATAAATTCTCAACAAAACAAAACTATCCACATCCATTTCAGTTTAAAAATGGAATTTATAGAAATATTTTTTCGATTGACGAGAAAAGTAGGCAGTTATGCGGAATCGTAAGAAAAACCAGTGCGACGAGTTATCTCTAATATAAAGCGCGAAAGTGTTAATACTATTGAAAATACATTGATTTTTATCATTTGTATTGGAAACAACATTTTCATATGTCTTTTCTTGGATCTAAATAATACGAAACCTCGCTCTATGATTTGAAGTTAAAATCCTCAAATATGGTTAAATAGTTACTTTTTTTTCAAGTTTTTCATGTAGTTTGATACTACGTAAATACATTCATTTTTACCAATATTTCGATTCTATTTCATGTAGTATAACGATATGTGATTTGGCCTTCAAATCTCAGAATTTCGCACAATATTGCATTTTAAGCAAGTTTTCTTGCATTTTGTTTCGTACGAGAAATCATCGAATTTAGCAATATTTTGA
The DNA here is from genome assembly GCF_040958095.1 of Procambarus clarkii. Lineage (NCBI taxonomy): Eukaryota > Metazoa > Arthropoda > Malacostraca > Decapoda > Cambaridae > Procambarus > Procambarus clarkii. Next base: position 78,583 of record NW_027189135.1, read on the forward strand.
CGTTTATCATCCCCTTTTCCTTTGTTTGATTTAAACAAAATATGATCGAATTAGGCAATATTTTGCCATTTTTCCTCGTTTTTGTGAATTTTCAGTCTATGGGTATTAATTCATTATATATACGATAAAAATGAGGCAAACACATAATTGATTAGATAATAACCTTAAATACTTCATTTTCAATCAACTATTAGTTTCTCGTTAAAATACTGAGTAAGATATTGAAAAGGGGAGAAGTTCTGTTTTTATTGCATATATCGACGTTTCAGCCGGAATAGAGCGATTTTCGTGTACATCTTCCATCGGTAATATAAACGGAAAATCAGGAACATTTTAGTTAACACTAATGAAAATACATTGATTTTTATCATTTGTATTGGAAACAACATTTTCATATGTCTTTTCTTGGATCTAAATAATACGAAACCTCGCTCTATGATTTGAAGTTAAAATCCTCAAATATGGTTAAATAGTTACTTTTTTTTCAAGTTTTTCATGTAGTTTGATACTACGTAAATACATTCATTTTTACCAATATTTCGATTCTATTTCATGTAGTATAACGATATGTGATTTGGCCTTCAAATCTCAGAATTTCGCACAATATTGCATTTTAAGCAAGTTTTCTTGCATTTTGTTTCGTACGAGAAATCATCGAATTTAGCAATATTTTGACGTTTATCATCCCCTTTTCCTTTGTTTGATTTAAACAAAATATGATCGAATTAGGCAATATTTTGCCATTTTTCCTCGTTTTTGTGAATTTTCAGTCTATGGGTATTAATTCATTATATATACGATAAAAATGAGGCAAACACATAATTGATTAGATAATAACCTTAAATACTTCATTTTCAATCAACTATTAGTTTCTCGTTAAAATACTGAGTAAGATATTGAAAAGGGGAGAAGTTCTGTTTTTATTGCATATATCGACGTTTCAGCCGGAATAGAGCGATTTTCGTGTACATCTTCCATCGGTAATATAAACGGAAAATCAGGAACATTTTAGTTAACACTAATGAAAATACATTGATTTTTATCATTTGTATTGGAAACAACATTTTCATATGTCTTTTCTTGGATCTAAATAATACGAAACCTCGCTCTATGATTTGAAGTTAAAATCCTCAAATATAGTTAAATATTGACTTTTTCACGTTTTTCATGTAGTTTGATATTACGTAAATATATTCATTTTTACCTATATTTCGATACTATTTCATGTAGTATCACGATATGTGATTTGGCCTTCGAATCTCAGAATTTCGCATAATATTGCATTTTAAGCAAGTTTTCTTGCATTTTGTTTCGTACCAGAAATCATCGAATTTAGCAATATTTTGACGTTTATTTTTTTTCCCTTTTCCCTTTATTTTATTTCTCTTTTCCTTTATGTGATTTAATCAAAATATCATCGAATTAGGCAATATTTTGCCGTTTTTCCACGTTTTTGTGAATTTTCAGTTTATTAGTATTAACTCAATAAATATACAATAAAAATGATGCAAACACATAATTGATTAGATTGTAACCTTAATTACTTCATTTTCAATCATCTATTTGTTTCTCTTTTAAATACTGAGTAAGATATTGAAAAGGGGAGAAGTTCGGTTTTTATTGCATATATCGACGTTTCAGCCGGAATAGAAGGGTTTTGCGTGTACATCTTCCATCGGTAATATAAACGGAAAATCAGGAACATTTTAGTTAATTCTAATGAAAACACATTGATTTTTATAATTTGTATTGGAAACAACATTGTCATATGTCTTTTCATGGATCTAAATAGTACGAAACCTCGCTTTATGATTCGAATTTAAAATCCTCAAATTTGGTATAATAGTGACTTTTTTCACGTTTTTCATGTAGTTTGATATTACGTATATATATTAATTTTTCCCAATATTTCGATACTATTTCATGTAGTATCACGATCTGTGATTTGGCCTTCAAATCTCAGAATTTCGCATAATATTGCATTTTAAGCAAGTTTTCTTGCATTTTGTTTCGTACGAGAAATCATCGAATTTAGCAATATTTTGACGTTTATCATTCCCTTTTCCTTCATGTCATTTAATCAAAATATCATCGAATTAGGCAATATTTTGCCGTTTTTCCACGTTTTTGTGAATTTTCAGTTTATTAGTATTAACTCAATAAATATACAATAAAAATGATGCAAACACATAATTGATTAGATTATAACCTTAAATACTTCATTTTCAATCATTTATTTGTTTCTCTTTAAAATACTGATTAAGATATTGAAAAGGGGAGAAGTTCTGTTTTTATTGCATATATCGACGTTTCAGCCGGATTAGAGCGGTTTTACGTGGACATCTTCCATCGGTAATATAAACGGAAAATCAGGAACATTTTAGTTAATTCTAATGAAAACACATTGATTTTTATAATTTGTATTGGAAACAACATTGTCATATGTCTTTTCATGGATCTAAATAGTACGAAACCTCGCTTTATGATTCGAAGTTAAAATCCTCAAATTTGGTATAATCGTGACTTTTTTCAGGTTTTTCATGTAGTTTGATATTACGTAAATATATTCATTTTTACCAATATTTCGATACTATTTCATGTAGTATCACGATATGTGATTTGGCCTTCAAATCTCAGAATTTCGCATAATATTGCGAAATTCTGAGATTTGAAGGCCAAATCACATATCGTGATACTACATGAAATAGTATCGAAATATTGGAAAAATGAATATATTTACGTAATATCAAACTACATGAAAAACGAAAAAAGTCACTATTATACCAAATTTGTGGATTTTAACTTCGAATCATAAAGCGAGGTTTCGTACTATTTAGATCCATGAAAAGACATATGACAATGTTGTTTCCAATACAAATTATAAAAATCAATGTGTTTTCATTAGAATTAACTAAAATGTTCCTGATTTTCCGTTTATATTACCGATGGAAGATGTACACGTAAAACCGCTCTATTCCGGCTGAAACGTCGATATATGCAATAAAAACCGAACTTCTCCCCTTTTCAATATCTTACTCAGTATTTTAACGAGAAACAAATAGATGATTGAAAATGAAGTATTTAAGGTTACTATCTAATCAATTATGTGTTTGCATCATTTTTATTGTATATTTAATGAATTAATACTAATAAACTGAAAATTCACAAAAACGTGGAAAAACGGCAAAATATTGCCTAATTCGATGATATTTTGATTAAATCACATAAAGGAAAAGGTAATGATAAACGTCAAAATATTGCTAAATTCGATGATTTCTCATACGAAACAAAATGCAAGAAAACTTGCTTAAAATGCAATATTATGCGAAATTCTGAGATTTGAAGGCCAAATCACATATCGTGACACTACATGAATTAGTATCGAAATATTGGTAAAAATGAATATATATACGTAATATCAAACTACATGAAAAACGTGAAAAAAGTCACTATTTTACCAAATTTGAGGATTTTAACTTCGAATCATAAAGCGAGGTTTCGTACTATTTAGATCCATGAAAAGACATATGACAATGTTGTTTCCAATACAAATTATAAAAATCAATGTGTTTTCATTAGAATTAACTAAAATGTTCCTGATTTTCCGTTTATATTACCGATGGAAGATGTACACGAAAACCGCTCTAATCCGGCTGAAACGTCGATATATGCAATAAAACAGAACTTCTCCCCCTTTTCAATATCTTACTCAGTATTTTAAAGAGAAACAAATATATGATTGAAAATGAAGTATTTAAGGTTATAATCTAATCAATTATGTGTTTGCATCATTTTAATTGTATATTTATTGAGTTAATACTAATAAACTGAAAATTCACAAAAACGAGGAAAAACGGCAAAATATTGCCTAATTTGATGATATTTTGATTAAATCACACAAAGGAAAAGGGAATGATAAACGTCAAAATATTGCTAAATTCGATGATTTCTCGTACGAAACAAAATGCAAGAAAACTTACTTAAAATGCAATATTATGCGAAATTCTGAGATTTGAAGGCCAAATCACATATCGTGATACTACATGAAATAGTATCGAAATATTGGAAAAATGAATATATTTACGTAATATCAAACTACATGAAAAACGAAAAAAGTCACTATTATACCAAATTTGTGGATTTTAACTTCGAATCATAAAGCGAGGTTTCGTACTATTTAGATCCATGAAAAGACATATGACAATGTTGTTTCCAATACAAATTATAAAAATCAATGTGTTTTCATTAGAATTAACTAAAATGTTCCTGATTTTCCGTTTATATTACCGATGGAAGATGTACATCTTCCATCGGTAATATAAACGGAAAATCAGGAACATTTTAGTTAACACTTTCGCGCTCTCGGCGCTCAAAAAAAAACAATACCCCAGATGCTTTCGGCACTTCGCGCGCCTACGCGGTAAGACCGAAAAAGTGTACACTCTTTTGACTGTCCTGACAATAATTGAAGGCGCACGTATTTAAATTTGGTATCACTGTGTTCGCAATGAAATTGTCTATCAGAGCATACCTATAAAATGCCGCCCAAGCATAAGGAGTATCAACACCAAATAAAAAACTATGCAGATCACTCGCCGAGAGCGCCAAACAGCAACAAAATGTTTCCACTTTCTTAATGGTTGCGAAGCCTACAGTTGTCCTACATCGCTAATTTTGGTATCATTGGAATCGCAATAAAATTCTCTACACGGACATATGCATATGAATGTTTAATATAGGTAATTGCCCACCCGCAACAGTGTGTGAAGTGGAGAGTAGTTAGCCGCGAGCGCACTGGCGAAAACACCGGGGGGAAATCATGCTTGGAAAGTTTATACGTTTCCTGACCCTACTTTTCTATGTACGTATTTCTTTTTTATACCAATGTGTTCGCAATAAAATTTCCTATAAGATGAACTGTAAACATTGGTACAAAGCATGTGTAAGAGAAGCGCCAAATATAGAACCACGTCGCTCAGTATGCGTTCGCGGCAGAAACGAACGCATTGTTTTTGTTCGTTTGATGTTTGTCATGTTTATACTTGTTGAAACATTTTATAATTTGTATGACAGTGATCGCAGTAAAATTCCCTACACAGACATATACATAACACATACAAATATTTCCCACGTGTTGGATATATCAACGGCTAAAGGGGAACCCACTGCCACACGCTCGCCACACCCCCAAACATACTTTGTGTATTTTTTTTTTTACTCATAGAAGTTTATGTGATATAATATTCATTCTGGTACCAAAAAAATTCGCAAATAAATTCTCTACAAAACAAAAGTATCCCCATCCATTTCAGTTTAAAAATGGAATTTATAGAAATATTTTTTCGATTGACGAGAAAAGTAGGCAGTTATGCGGAATCGTAAGAAAAACCAGTGACGAGTTATCTCTAATATAAAGCGCGAAAGTGTTAATACTATTGAAAATACATTGATTTTTATCATTTGTATTGGAAACAACATTTTCATATGTCTTTTCTTGGATCTAAATAATACGAAACCTCGCTCTATGATTTGAAGTTAAAATCCTCAAATATGGTTAAATAGTTACTTTTTTTTCAAGTTTTTCATGTAGTTTGATACTACGTAAATACATTCATTTTTACCAATATTTCGATTCTATTTCATGTAGTATAACGATATGTGATTTGGCCTTCAAATCTCAGAATTTCGCACAATATTGCATTTTAAGCAAGTTTTCTTGCATTTTGTTTCGTACGAGAAATCATCGAATTTAGCAATATTTTGACGTTTATCATCCCCTTTTCCTTTGTTTGATTTAAACAAAATATGATCGAATTAGGCAATATTTTGCCATTTTTCCTCGTTTTTGTGAATTTTCAGTCTATGGGTATTAATTCATTATATATACGATAAAAATGAGGCAAACACAATATTGATTAGATAATAACCTTAAATACTTCATTTTCAATCAACTATTAGTTTCTCGTTAAAATACTGAGTAAGATATTGAAAAGGGGAGAAGTTCTGTTTTTATTGCATATATCGACGTTTCAGCCGGAATAGAGCGATTTTCGTGTACATCTTCCATCGGTAATATAAACGGAAAATCAGGAACATTTTAGTTAACACTAATGAAAATACATTGATTTTTATCATTTGTATTGGAAACAACATTTTCATATGTCTTTTCTTGGATCTAAATAATACGAAACCTCGCTCTATGATTTGAAGTTAAAATCCTCAAATATAGTTAAATATTGACTTTTTCACGTTTTTCATGTAGTTTGATATTACGTAAATATATTCATTTTTACCTATATTTCGATACTATTTCATGTAGTATCACGATATGTGATTTGGCCTTCGAATCTCAGAATTTCGCATAATATTGCATTTAAGCAAGTTTTCTTGCATTTTGTTTCGTACCAGAATCATCGAATTTAGCAATATTTTGACGTTTATTTTTTTTTCCCTTTTCCCTTTATTTTATTTCTCTTTTCCTTTATGTGATTTAATCAAAATATCATCGAATTAGGCAATATTTTGCCGTTTTTTCCACGTTTTTGTGAATTTTCAGTTTATTAGTATTAACTCAATAAATATACAATAAAAATGATGCAAACACATAATTGATTAGATTGTAACCTTAATTACTTCATTTTCAATCATCTATTTGTTTCTCTTTTAAATACTGAGTAAGATATTGAAAAGGGGAGAAGTTCGGTTTTTATTGCATATATCGACGTTTCAGCCGGAATAGAAGGGTTTTGCGTGTACATCTTCCATCGGTAAATATAAACGGAAAATCAGGAACATTTTAGTTAATTCTAATGAAAACACATTGATTTTTATAATTTGTATTGAAACAACATTGTCATATGTCTTTTTCATGGATCTAAATAGTACGAAACCTCGCTTTATGATTCGAATTTAAAATCCTCAAATTTGGTATAATAGTGACTTTTTTCACGTTTTTCATGTAGTTTGATATTACGTATATATATTAATTTTTCCCAATATTTCGATACTATTTCATGTAGTATCACGATCTGTGATTGGCCTTCAAATCTCAGAATTTCGCATAATATTGCATTTTAAGCAAGTTTTCTTGCATTTTGTTTCGTACGAGAAATCATCGAATTTAGCAATATTTTGACGTTTATCATTCCCTTTTCCTTCATGTCATTTAATCAAAATATCATCGAATTAGGCAATATTTTGCCGTTTTCTTCCACGTTTTTGTGAATTTTCAGTTTATTAGTATTAACTCAATAAATATACAATAAAAATGATGCAAACACATAATTGATTAGATTATAACCTTAAATACTTCATTTTCAATCATTTATTTGTTTCTCTTTAAAATACTGATTAAGATATTGAAAAGGGAGAAGTTCTGTTTTTATTGCATATATCGACGTTTCAGCCGGATTAGAGCGGTTTTACGTGGACATCTTCCATCGGTAATATAAACGGAAATCAGGAACATTTTAGTTAATTCTAATGAAAACACATTGATTTGTATAATTTGTATTGGAAACAACATTGTCATATGTCTTTTCATGGATCTAAATAGTACGAAACCTCGCTTTATGATTCGAAGTTAAAATCCTCAAATTTGGTATAATCGTGACTTTTTTCAGGTTTTTCATGTAGTTTGATATTACGTAAATATATTCATTTTTACCAATATTTCGATACTATTTCATGTAGTATCACGATATGTGATTTGGCCTTCAAATCTCAGAATTTCGCATAATATTGCGAAATTCTGAGATTTGAAGGCCAAATCACATATCGTGATACTACATGAAATAGTATCGAAATATTGGAAAAATGAATATATTTACGTAATATCAAACTACATGAAAAAACGAAAAAAGTCACTATTATACCAAATTTGTGGATTTTAACTTCGAATCATAAAGCGAGGTTTCGTACTATTTAGATCCATGAAAAGACATATGACAATGTTGTTTCCAATACAAGATTATAAAATCAATGTGTTTTCATTAGAATTAACTAAAATGTTCCTGATTTTCCGTTTATATTACCGATGGAAGATGTACACGTAAAACCGCTCTATTCCGGCTGAAACGTCAGATATATGCAATAAAAACCGAACTTCTCCCCTTTTCAATATCTTACTCAGTATTTTAACTGAGAAACAAATAGATGATTGAAAATGAAGTATTTAAGGTTACTATCTAATCAATTATGTGTTTGCATCATTTTTTATTGTATATTAATGAATTAATACTAATAAACTGAAAATTCACAAAAACGTGGGAAAAACGGCAAAATATTGCCTAATTCGATGATATTTTGATTAAATCACATAAAGGAAAAGGTAATGATAAACGTCAAAATATTGCTAAATTCGATGATTTCTCATACGAAACAAATGCAAGAAAACTTGCTTAAATGCAATATTATGCGAATTCTGAGATTTGAAGGCCAAATCACATATCGTGACACTACATGAATTAGTATCGAAATATTGGTAAAAATGAATATATATACGTAATATCAAACTACATGAAAAACGTGAAAAAAAGTCACTATTTTACCAAATTTGAGGATTTTAACTTCGAATCATAAAGCGAGGTTTCGTACTATTTAGATCCATGAAAAGACATATGACAATGTTGTTTCCAATACAAATTATAAAAATCAATGTGTTTTCATTAGAATTAACTAAAATGTTCTGATTTTCGTTTATATTACCGATGGAAGATGTACACGTAAAACCGCTCTAATCCGGCTGAAACGTCGATATATGCAATAAAACAGAACTTCTCCCCCTTTTCAATATCTTACTCAGTATTTTAAAGAGAAACAAATATATGATTGAAAATGAAGTATTTAAGGTTATAATCTAATCAATTATGTGTTTGCATCATTTTAATTGTATATTTATTGAGTTAATACTAATAAACTGAAAATTCACAAAAACGAGGAAAAACGGCAAAATATTGCCTAATTTGATGATATTTTGATTAAATCACACAAAGGAAAAGGGAATGATAAACGTCAAAATATTGCTAAATTCGATGATTTCTCGTACGAAACAAAATGCAAGAAAACTTACTTAAAATGCAATATTATGCGAAATTCTGAGATTTGAAGGCCAAATCACATATCGTGATACTACATGAAATAGTATCGAAATATTGGAAAAATGAATATATTTACGTAATATCAAAACTACATTGAAAAACGAAAAAAGTCACTATTATACCAAATTTGTGGATTTTAACTTCGAATCATAAAGCGAGGTTTCGTACTATTAGATCCATGAAAAGACATATGACAATGTTGTTTCCAATACAAATTATAAAAATCAATGTGTTTTTCATTAGAAATTAACTAAAATGTTCCTGAATTTTCCGTTTATATTACCGATGGAAGATTGTACATCTTCCATCGGTAATATAAACGGAAAATCAGGAACATTTTAGTTAATACTATTGAAAATACATTGATTTTTATCATTTGTATTGGAAACAACATTTTCATATGTCTTTTCTTGGATCTAAATAATACGAAACCTCGCTCTATGATTTGAAGTTAAAATCCTCAAATATGGTTAAATAGTTACTTTTTTTTCAAGTTTTTCATGTAGTTTGATACTACGTAAATACATTCATTTTTACCAATATTTCGATTCTATTTCATGTAGTATAACGATATGTGATTTGGCCTTCAAATCTCAGAATTTCGCACAATATTGCATTTTAAGCAAGTTTTCTTGCATTTTGTTTCGTACGAGAAATCATCGAATTTAGCAATATTTTGACGTTTATCATCCCCTTTTCCTTTGTTTGATTTAAACAAAATATGATCGAATTAGGCAATATTTTGCCATTTTTCCTCGTTTTTGTGAATTTTCAGTCTATGGGTATTAATTCATTATATATACGATAAAAATGAGGCAAACACATAATTGATTAGATAATAACCTTAAATACTTCATTTTCAATCAACTATTAGTTTCTCGTTAAAATACTGAGTAAGATATTGAAAAGGGGAGAAGTTCTGTTTTTATTGCATATATCGACGTTTCAGCCGGAATAGAGCGATTTTCGTGTACATCTTCCATCGGTAATATAAACGGAAAATCAGGAACATTTTAGTTAACACTAATGAAAATACATTGATTTTTATCATTTGTATTGGAAACAACATTTTCATATGTCTTTTCTTGGATCTAAATAATACGAAACCTCGCTCTATGATTTGAAGTTAAAATCCTCAAATATAGTTAAATATTGACTTTTTCACGTTTTTCATGTAGTTTGATATTACGTAAATATATTCATTTTTACCTATATTTCGATACTATTTCATGTAGTATCACGATATGTGATTTGGCCTTCGAATCTCAGAATTTCGCATAATATTGCATTTTAAGCAAGTTTTCTTGCATTTTGTTTCGTACCAGAAATCATCGAATTTAGCAATATTTTGACGTTTATTTTTTTTCCCTTTTCCCTTTATTTTATTTCTCTTTTCCTTTATGTGATTTAATCAAAATATCATCGAATTAGGCAATATTTTGCCGTTTTTCCACGTTTTTGTGAATTTTCAGTTTATTAGTATTAACTCAATAAATATACAATAAAAATGATGCAAACACATAATTGATTAGATTGTAACCTTAATTACTTCATTTTCAATCATCTATTTGTTTCTCTTTTAAATACTGAGTAAGATATTGAAAAGGGGAGAAGTTCGGTTTTTATTGCATATATCGACGTTTCAGCCGGAATAGAAGGGTTTTGCGTGTACATCTTCCATCGGTAATATAAACGGAAAATCAGGAACATTTTAGTTAATTCTAATGAAAACACATTGATTTTTATAATTTGTATTGGAAACAACATTGTCATATGTCTTTTCATGGATCTAAATAGTACGAAACCTCGCTTTATGATTCGAATTTAAAATCCTCAAATTTGGTATAATAGTGACTTTTTTCACGTTTTTCATGTAGTTTGATATTACGTATATATATTAATTTTTCCCAATATTTCGATACTATTTCATGTAGTATCACGATCTGTGATTTGGCCTTCAAATCTCAGAATTTCGCATAATATTGCATTTTAAGCAAGTTTTCTTGCATTTTGTTTCGTACGAGAAATCATCGAATTTAGCAATATTTTGACGTTTATCATTCCCTTTTCCTTCATGTCATTTAATCAAAATATCATCGAATTAGGCAATATTTTGCCGTTTTTCCACGTTTTTGTGAATTTTCAGTTTATTAGTATTAACTCAATAAATATACAATAAAAATGATGCAAACACATAATTGATTAGATTATAACCTTAAATACTTCATTTTCAATCATTTATTTGTTTCTCTTTAAAATACTGATTAAGATATTGAAAAGGGAGAAGTTCTGTTTTTATTGCATATATCGACGTTTCAGCCGGATTAGAGCGGTTTTACGTGGACATCTTCCATCGGTAATATAAACGGAAAATCAGGAACATTTTAGTTAATTCTAATGAAAACACATTGATTTTTATAATTTGTATTGGAAACAACATTGTCA